>NW_009951443.1:0-4180 GCF_000696875.1 Nestor notabilis | reverse complement strand
CCAACACATCTAGTTTAAAGCTTTCTTGACATCTAAACAAGAGAACTCTAGGAAATTTATTTGATCACTCCTGCTTATGATTCTTCTACTGCATTACTATAAGATAAAATATTTACACTTATAATAATGAATTAGTTTAAAGTTTATCATATCACTTAACACCTTACCTAAATGCTTGTGGCAGTATTGGAGGCTCTCAGAACAGAACAACTGAGCTAAGTTTGGGAGAGATCATTTCCTCACAGAATGTTTTTATTTACCATTTCAGTAATCTCACTTACTATGTAGACCACTTAACAAGTTACATTCGTAGAATAGTTCCTATTTTTAGAAACTCATCACCAGCATCTTGTAAATCAGCAGTAAGATTTAACAATTTACCATAAGGAAGCATACAAAAATATAAAATTATGCCATTTGGTATACAAAAGAAACAAAACCATGAACTTGTAAACTGCAAATTGTGAAACAGGAACTTTTTACGAAGAACAAGAACTGAGAACTGAAGTGCAGAGGAGTATGATGTTAAAGCAGAAGTCTTGTTGAACCAAAAGACTTTTTCCTGTCCTTGTTTCTAACATATTTTTTGTCCTCGAGCCATGTTATACCTTAATACCATTGCTAGTTTGAAAAATGTGCTTTATTAGAACTTAGGAAATGCTTATCTTCCAAACGTAGCTTTGCTGAAAGAATAATCTAGAAACTGTTCTGAAGTCCCTAACTTACAAACAATTTAGTATGCTCAGGAAGCAGTCTGTGAAGAGGCCATTGCATTTTGGCTCTAATCGTCTTATTATAAACACTCTTGTAACACTATTCAAATGTTACTAACCATTGTGTTTGTTATCCCATTGTGATAAGGGTATTATTGCTGTACATATAATCATGCTTTTGTTTGGTTTAGGATTTTGAGGTTCCTATTTAAGTAAAAGTATTTATGAAGGTTACAACTTAAAGCACTGTACTACTGTTTCTTCAAACAACAGTAATCAGTATATAGATTTAGCCCTAACAAAGGAAGTCAACATTTTTCCTGTGCAAATATTCAGCCATATTTTAACCTTGGCAAGCAATACAGCATAGTAACAAAGCTGGCGTACAAAACTTGAGATTTAAGACAACAAATATTTACTGTAGCTACTTCAAACCTTTCTGTACACAACTGACACTTAGCACTTTGATGCTTTACTAGTAGCATTTGAAACCATGCTTAAATAGTTGCTCTGAAATTGAAAGACTGGTTTGTGTAACTTTATAGCAGACCATGCGAGCTGTACAGTCACTCTGTTGTGAAACTGTTTGTGTCATTAGGATTCTTCATATTTCTTTGCATTTTGTAATTCTACTGATATTTCACACTCTCCTTTTAATAACATGGGCCTCAATCTAGCAAAGATCTTGAGTGAAGTATATGCTTAGCTTTAGCTATGCATGTAATACTTCAGAGGAACAACCTACAGGGTGGAAGTTAAACATGTGCTTAAAAGTCTTTGCTGGATTGGGGCCATATCTGCTAATCATGCAACTCGAAGACTACTAAGTGTCATTGAAGCTTGAGGAATTTTCTTTCTATTTACGTCAATAAGTGTATATTTTGTGATTACTGATGTACAAATATTGTATGCATAAAAGAGAGGATGTAGTGTTTCTCTGTGTTCACTTCCTGTGTTCATACATGAGAACAACCCATTCTCCCAGGGTTGATGGGATTTCTACATATGCACATAGACACATATTATGCGAAAAAGTGGTAGTAATGTTAACACTTTACTAGCTTAAAGTGTTAACACTTTACTAGCTTATTTTTCTAATCAGTTCGGTATTTACATCATGGATATTTTATACATGAAACCTCTTCATTTTTCATATGCTTTTCCACTGTCCCTGAATATAGGCATTACCAGAGTACCTGTGTCTTTTGCTGTCAGCATTCATAAGCAGTGTCCTGCAGTCATTCAAATCTGCGGTTACTTAGTCAATGACCAAAACATTCAAAATAGGTGTTGACTCCTGCATCAAGTTTAAGGAGTTGAATAAATATCCCTAACAATTTTCACTAGTGAGTGGAACTATACAAGGATAAAACTTTATTGAAGAAGCTATTAAAAACCAGACTATCCATAACAACATTTCACCTTTATATTTTTTCAAGGTGAAAGCCACCTTTACAAAAAATGTGTTCTGATAGGGTTTGACCTGTCAGCAGACAGAAGCTCTTCAATGATCTCGATGGCACAAGAATGTGCTAAAATATCTTCCTCAGAGATATTCTATGAGATAAATTTTGATTAATTTTACCAAGAAGTAATTTCTTTCTTTGGGTCTGGACAAGACAGGATTTGCTTACTAAATGAGAAGCTGCTTTCCTTCTCTCTCCATTTGTAGGAAAAGTGCACACACACATTTAACTACAGATCTCCTGTCTAAAGGAGTTCAGCCAGAAAGGTGCTGAGTTCTTGTGGTCCTTGCTTAAGTTTGGTCAATGAGAATTACAGATTCCCCCTGGATCAAGCCCAGAGTGTAAGGACTATTAGCAGCAACTTTTTCCAGAAGAAAGATGAAACTGATTCTCCTGCAGCCTGAATGTTTGAAAGATTTACAGTAATGACACATGCCAGACCTAAAAATCTATTCAAGTACCAGTAAATTCAGGTCTTTTTTGTGTGCTTTAAAAGTATCATGATATCAATTTCTCTTGGCAAGAAATACCTAATGGTAATCTTTTCCTGCATTCCATGAGAGTTATTAGTCAAAGTAATAGTTTATTTTTTTACCAGAAAAATAAACCATAACGCACTCAGGACTGCAGTTCACTAAACCATAATTCTACTTTGTTTGACTTACAAAGTGCTCTATATTTTGAAAAATTGTTCTGTAATGGATGAGGAATCTGTGAAAAGTTCTACCCCACATTAATTTGCTAGCTTTATTGGAATTGCCACTGAATGAGACCACCAAGAGTTATCTTCCAAGACTGTGCTACTGATGAGATAGCACAATGTATAAAAGATTTCTCACTGAAAACAACTTTAACTGCTTTGGCTAATCTTTGGTTATAATGTGAAAGCAATGCTGAATTAAAAATAAGTCTTCTCTAGGAACTGTAGATTCTCCAGTGAGCAGAAAGCTGCAATTTGATACATAAGAAAGGGCTGTAGCAGGTTAATAAAAAGAAAATAAAAGTTAATACAATTATGTCTAGAAAAGAAGATACATAATGCATATGTAAAGTATTTAACATTGAAAACCTTCCTTGCTCTACCTTATGATTATGGCATATACATGAAATATGTTCTTTTATAATATAAAGTTTTTATAATAATTAAGTAATAAAGGTTCTAAGGAAAAGACAGGTCTGATGTATGGCAATATAGGTATATAATGTATACGAAAAAGCATACATTCCAACATTGTACATATTGCTCAAGAATCAAACAGAATGCCCTTTTCCCATTTCTCAAGAGAAGACTTTTTCGGTTTTGTTCTCTTAAATATTTCATCATTGTATTAATAATTTCTATTTCAAAAATCTAAGGAAATAATATATATGTATACGTATATAAATATACATATTAGTCAACAAAGTATAGAACCAAGAAGTCTGAATCTATCTCTTTAAATGACTCATAATAAATTCATTCTGAAGAAAACTCATTGGTTTTTAGAAGAGATAAGATGTGGTTAGAAATGCAGCAGCAATGTTTTTTTTTCTCTGAAAAACAATTTTATTTGCTGGACACAACGCTGTAAATCTTAAGACCATCCATGGTAAACGACAGTAACAATAGAATAGTCTTTAGCACATAAGTTACAAGACAGCAAGACACAAACAATAATGAAAATAGGATATATGCAGCTTTATCATCATCTATTTCATATTCAGTATTTAAAATTATCCTGCCCACAAAACAATACTATTTGATGAATGGTCTATGAAGTTTTATTGGTTTATTTTTTAAATCTGTATTACTTTTCTACTCACTATACTTTTCATTTACACATGAAGTTACTCTCACAATCGATCTTTCTCAGTAATTTTTTATATGCAAAAACACTTAGTTACCAAATGATAATGTTCTTGATGCAAAAGGGGATGAGGATTTCAAATGAATAAACATTTTCTACCAAATTATTGAGATCACTCCATATATCTTGTTCAACATCTTTGTCAGTGACATGG
>NW_009951442.1:0-4224 GCF_000696875.1 Nestor notabilis | reverse complement strand
TGACTGCTATAGCTGAACCCAGGACACCTGAGAAGGGAAGAAATATTAGTTACTAGTAATTAGTTCCTTTCTTCTGTGTGTGTCACTGACTGGGTATGGGTAGGTTGTATTTTATTTGGGTTTTGGTTCTCTTTTCATTTTTGTTTAATATATGTATTAAGTTCTTCTAAACTCCAAATTTTTTGCTTTATTTTGTAGGCCAGACTGGTTCATCTTTTCCCTCTGTGTTATTTCAGACCCTCTCTGAATGGATTTTTTGAATTTTGTGTATCATTATATTTAAGATGTATGAACTTAACACTTTATAATTTATTTTATTGTTTTGCAAGAAAACACACAATTTTGAAGGCAAGTGGTGTGACTCCCCCTGCAGTTTTCAAAGGAAGAGAAGATTTACAGTATCCTCCATTCACTGTGTTAATAGAGTAATATTATGGGTAGTTTTCAGTGAGGTAGGTCAGGTTCTGGAAGCAGGCCACCACGGTAGCATAGAGGTCCACATGTTTCAGTTTGATTGCTACTTGTTTAAAAAAACAGCTAGTGTGTCTTCCTCTGATATCTGAACTCCTTGCTAGACTTCTGTATCTCAGAATCAGAACAGTTGATTTTTGTGCAAAACAGTTGATTTTTGTGATTTTATCAGGACCAGATGTGGGGTGATGTTCACTTAGCCTGCTTTTTGCTCCAAATTTTAAAAGAGATCTGAGCAAACAATTCCATTTTAGAGAGTGTGTTGAGAAAGCAACATTGGAAGTTAAATACCCTGGATTCTGTTTCTAGATCTTTTATTGATTTTGTTTATTATCTCATGTCATGTAATAGTTGATGCTTCCATTTTTCTGATACTTACTTGAGATATTAAAACATAACTCAGAAAGGTAGTATAAGGTTAGAGTATTTTGAGGTCCCTGTCTAGAAAGTGCTGAAAATCTTGTAGCTATTAAGGCCCATTGCTCTATTCCTGCTTCATTACTGAGATGCTATGAATTCCCCATCTGTTCTTTTGTGGTCTAATCTGTTGTTATGGTGAAGGTACATAATAACTCTTTTGAACCTGTAGGGATGTATTTGCCATTGTGTAGTTGCTGTTTCAGTCTCTGAGTAGTCAATGAGAAAAAGCAGGAGAAGTATCTACACTGTTTTCTTCCTGTGGTCCATACATTACTGTCCATGTGCTCAGATTCAAAGGCAAACAAGCCTCTCTGGCCTCCTAGGGAGGAGTTATTTAGATCCAGAATATTACTACTATTGGGTTTCCACCAGCACAGCCCACCAGGCAGCTTCTCTCATGTGCATTTCATTATTTTCTCCTCATCTCTGTTTACTGTGAAAAATTCTTTCAGAATTACTGTGTGTCTACTACCTCACCAAAGGCAAAGAATGGCGACAAGAGCTGCACAAGAGACAAGCCAACACAGTGACTTCTGATGCTTGCTTGCAATACCCATACTAAAATTCAGATATCTTATAAGGATTCAAAAAATCATAATTCAATACTGCAGTTCAATATTATGGTCAATAATATGTTCTACATGTTGGTCATCAATGGCCCTGGTGCCATGCACTAGCTTGCTAGTTCAAAATTCTGTCTGAATAAAGAACACAGTTATACACTTAATAAATGACCAAACAGGTTGTCACATTTGTCCACGAAGTTTCTGATTGTTGTGAGGTTTCTTTCCGTTTTCTTTTGTTCACAAGGTAGACTGTCTGTCCTTATGCCAACTGCCTCACAGTCAGCTTGTGCCTCCTCGTTCAAACATAACAGCTTCTTCCTATTGACAATTTAACTTCAGCTTCCCTTTCATATCTGAATAGCCCTGCATGCTTGTGGGCTTTTTCTCTCTTTTCCTACAGATCTTCTTCCATTTTTTGCCATCCCTGTTGATGTGTTCCATAACAGCCGTTTGTAGACATAATAGAGTCTGATTCCTTGTTATAACTATTGGATTTATTTAATGGCTTCATAATTTTTCCTTTAATCAGTGAGGAATTGATTCCTTGTTCCCTGAAAAACAGTATATTAGGAAGATAGTAAGAAACTTGTTAATGTGAAGTCAAAAAGTTGCTATTTATTGCCTCTCTGGAACCACCCCACAAGATGCAGAGGGTGATGGAGATGCGGGTGTTTCCTGTCTAGCAGAAGGAATCCACTGTGGGGAAAAGGGCACCATGCTGAGCTCTCAAAATAATAGGGCAGCATATGTGTTTGTAATGTGGAAGCTCTGTTAGGCATTTTCCTTCCCAAAGTAGCATATTCCATGCCAACCACACAATGAGTAAACAAACAAAGCGTGATTTAGCATTGCACTAAGATCATTTAATGTTCCCAAAAATGAATTTTCCTACGTTGCAGGACTGACATGTATGGAGAAATGTATTGCAATGTAGCAAATACTCTTTCCGTCTACATGCCTAGATTTTGCTTAATGATATTCTTGATTATAACAACTGTAGTTGCTTTTCTCACTTAGACATCTATGCTTCACTGTGTTTTTCATCCAGCTGAAGTTACATATCATTGACAGCAAGTTTGCTGTTAGGTCTTTTACTACACAGATGCTTGTCACTTCATTTACCTATTGCAGTATCAGCTTCCAGACAACATTCTGCCCATGCAAAGTCTTCCCTTTAAATGGTTGTGCAATTATTTGATTCATGGAAAGATTAATACATAAAGTAAGAAATTGCTGATCTATTGAAATGTGCCCTATAAAAAGAGGACACTGTCTATATAATCACAACTGTTCTGCAAGAGATTTTCTTGTATAAGAGATTTTATGTATGTGTCTCTGCCTTACTTTCAAACAATTTTATTGAAGAATACTTCTTGTTGTTGGCTTTGGTTGGGGGAAATGAGATCCCTCTTGCATTGCTCTGCAGCAGGGATTCCAGGCTCTGCTCTGCTGTTACCACATGCACGCATGAGCACACACATCTCAATGATGAAGAGCAAACTTCTGTTTATGTGTTTATGTAATGTGAGACATTAGATTTCTCCTACCATATGCTGTGTTTCCATGATCTATCCAGAATAAGCATGCTTATTAAGACACTGAAAACCAGCCTGGTTGGAATTTCCCTAGACAGCTGGAAGACTCAGAGAGACTATTTCTTTTTCCATATTTATGGTTTCAACAATTGAATGGTGAGGAAAATTTTTGCAAATATTCCTTAACCTTGAAATCTGAGACTCTGACCAAAAATTGCTTTTAATATAGAAATTTTATTCACAAAGTTGACCCTGGGCCTACACTGCCCAGGCTCTGCCTGGGTCATGAGCTCCTTGGGGATGATGGTACTGGGAACGGCAGGGGCTTCTCTGGGATGACAAGGCCCATCCTTCTCCCCAGCCAGAGGGAAGCATGGGGCAGCCCCAGCCCTGGTCATTGGTCACACTAAGGGTGGGCCCAGCTTGGGGGAACCATGGCTGCAGCATCACTGGGACAGGGGCTGATAGCCCTGGGGGGCTGGGATGGGGTCCTGAGCTATGGGCAGGTGGTTGAACCTCAGGGAAACTGGGCAGGGACAGTCAGGCCCATTAGTGCCCTCAGGAACCAGACGTAAACTTGATGACCACCAATGTGGCTTATCCAGTACCTCTTTTGGGTTTGAGCTGGAGTGCTTTTAAATGGCAGAACTGTGAGTGGGTTAGCTAAAGGCTTCTACCTGCAGCAGGCAAGATTTTGAATCACATTAAGTAAACTAGTCCAAAAGACTGCTGTGTCTAACCTATATTAAATAAACAGGCATGATCACGGCAATTCCAGTTGCTTCTAAACTTTCATCAGAAGGACCAATCTCTTTCTAAATCATTGCAGTGTGACTCAGTTTGCTGCATTTCATGTGCCCTGTAATTGTTTCAAACAGATTTTACTCCCACTAAAAGTAGAATTACAGGGCTTTCTCCGTGTTGTTATTCTCACGATTCTCCTTTGACACATGCTGATACTGTATTTGATATGACAACAGCTTTGTAATAAAAGAACTTAATATTAGCCCTAAACTTGCATTTCTTCAGCAGCATATCACACAGCTAGAGCTGTAGTGGGCAGACCTCTCAGTGGGAGGAAATAGTCATAGCTCCTCTGACTGGCAATTAACCCTAACTGAAAATTTGATTCTTAAGTTTTAGAAAATATGGGGGAAAAAAATCCATCAGCTTTCTTCCTCTGTAGGAACACATTAACGTCCTGCTTATCTCTGCTGGTACTGACTTACAGT
>NW_009951441.1:0-4048 GCF_000696875.1 Nestor notabilis | reverse complement strand
AAAAAAAAAAAAAAAATCATTATTCTCCATACATACAAGAAAGTTTTGATTAAGGTATGCATGACTTGTGTTTATTGTGTCGATGAGACTAATTCTGCAATGGTGCATTCAGCATGGATATTCACATTCTTAAAAGAACATTGAAAAGAGGAAGAGAAGAAATTGCTTAATATTTATTACATAAAATATTAATGAGTGAGTTTGGTATAATTTAGATTATCAAAGAGAAGATTAATGAGACACAATTGTAGTTTATTCCTTTCTTCACAGGGAGAAATTATAAAGTCCTGAAAGGCAGTTTATTCTGGCAAGGTGCCAATAGTTGGAAGTTGAAGCTGAATTAATTTAAAAGTGAGATTCTCTATTTTCATGGATAGCTATCTGTGAAGCAAATAATTTCTGCAGTATGACCTTTCTATTTCATTATCCATTTCAATCTTCTTTTTTCTAGGGCGATAGTCAGTAGTCCTAGCATAGCTTTAACATATTCTTTTATCGTAATTTATATGTGTATTTTTAAAGCATGGGTGGAATTCTTAGCCTTCACTTAAGGTTTATGATGTCCAGAATGCAGCAACTGGATGGTTACTGCAGAGCAATATGTACACTGTTATTTGTCAGAGTTCAAAGTGGAAGATTCTATGAGTTTCTTGATCCCTTCCATTTGTATTTTCCAAAAGAGCCTGGAAAAGGTTTTTAAAGCATCTTTGGAAGATGGTTTTGGAGACACTGATCATGATTTTGCTTATCATGGATATTCCCATTCAAAATTTATTAGTCACTGGCAGGAACTGGGAATTGAAAGGGTTCATAGGGCAATAACCATCCTCTTTTGCAAAAGTATAGGCTTCTGCAGTTTCATCCAACAGGAGTTAAACCTTGGAATTAACCCATGACAGTCGTGTTCATTTTAATCAACATCCAAAAGAATTTCTCGTGGTGCTCGGTCTCTCACTTTTGAGATTAATTCGTCTCACCACTCTGACTTTTTCTCTCTGGCTCAGGATCTCTAGCTGGCCAGAGCTGAAACATTTACAATAATAATGATTTTGAGAAAGTCCTTGACTTTCTCTCTCTGCTTATCTCTTTCTCAGACAGAAATATGTCCAGTAGGCCTATATACAGTTCAACAGAAATGTCACCAGCTCTGCATCAGAGCTGCTGCAGCCATACAATGAAGTCTGCAGTTTATGCTCTACAGTGTCTCTGTTAGGCTGGAGGGATTCTGGGAAGCAGGCTGCATGGCATCACATAGAAATAAGAATGGAAAACAAACTTCCTGTATGTGCAAGCCCCAGTATGGAAGACTGTGTCTATGTCAGTGACACACCACAGTCAGCTATGTGGAAGCAAAGAGCTTCCCTGAAATGTTCATACATATATGCATGAATACACACAGTACATATGAACTGTAGCGTGAAAACTTACTTTTTTTTAGAGTTAGACATTAATAACAAATCTCAGTTTCTTGTGTTCCAGCATATTCTGGATGCTAGATATAATTTAGAAATGTACAAAGGGTTTCAAAAGATAACAGTGATATACATTCCATTATACCTAAAGTCACACTAATTAAGTTTGCCAGTATCACTGAATACACCTTCTTCCAGTGGATTGTATTTAGGGTATTTTTTTTTTCTGTCTTCCTTAGGCAGTTTTCCATAACATGTTAATTCTTTACTCAGTTTTTGACCCTACTTATGCTTGAAAGCAAAGAATCTAAAAGGAGAGGAAATCATATTTCATTCTTTTGCCATGTATTGATAGAAAGGCTAGAAAGTAAGTTAGGTCCTCATATATTTGCTGACCCAATACTTCTGTTGTCAGTAGAACTGCACAACACTTCACATGTGTTTGTTATATTGGACCTTTATCCTGTGCTGCTTGCTTTCCTGGATAGGGGAAAAACTGGATTAAGTGACCAAGGTGAAGCCACTTATGAGAAGATGACTTTGGTAGCTCATTTTACCTCCAGCCACTAGATCCTTGGTTCTAACAGAGCTGTTTATTATTGGTTATGTCAAATCAAAGCAGATCTCAACAGAGAGACAACTATGATGTCTGTCACCATGAGATACTAAATTAAAAACCCTCAAACCACCCAAAAATCCAAATCCACAAACCTCAACCTTTTCAGCCTTATTGTTATGCATTCGTAACTGTTACAATGCCAAGCAATTTCATACTATCTCAGAATTCCTGTAGCAGATAATTCATAAAGTCAAGCAACATATTTGTTTTGAGTCTGATAATAAAGAAATGTGATGACAAGTTACTCATTCCCTCCAGTAGCAGATGAACTGTGTATATTCGAAAACCTGTTTCTAACAGGGAACAGATTTGTGTAGTTAGATCTTGAATTATTTAGAAAAGACTAATTGGTAGCACTGTTCTAATTTGGCTCATACAAGGTTTAGGAAAAAAAACAGAGTAAACATGTAAATATAGCAATACTTTTGCAAACTAAACCAATTTTTCTAAGCCTTTGCTAATTCATTCGTAAGAGTTAGATTAGTGGGTTTAGGCAACCATAGCTATGGGACTTTTTCTTTAACTTTTATTGGAAAGGAATTAAGTTCCTCTCCATGGCTAATTTTAAAATACTGTGCAGCCCTTGATCTCCCATATTTTCGCTTCTAAATAATTTATCAGGCTGTAAGATATTAATCTCAGTCCCACAGGAATTCACCTGTCTTACATGCCTAAAGTCAAAATAAAGAATCTTCACCAAGAAATAATTAAAGCAATATTTCCATTGATTTCAGTAGGAATATTTTCATCAGAATTGGATTGTAAATTTGGCACTAGTGGATACTGAGGGAATCCACTAGACCTGTGTGATATTGTTATCAACTCCTGTCTACATCTGCTAATGTGATTTGACTGAAAAACCTTCTTCACAGCAACCAGTTCACAGTTATCAGCTTTCAGCTAACATGCCTTAAAACTTATGCACTACATTCTACATTATTTCATGAACATGTTTTTTCAAGAAACAGCAGCTTTATGGTTACCTTCTACTTAATTGAACCAGATACTATGTTCATAAGTCACAAGCTTTAGTCACTCAGGGATATGGCAGCATGGAATTTTGTTGCTCTAACTTAAATATAAACTTATTTAGAAAGTTTTAGGAAACTTAGATTTTTTTATGCTCTGGAGAGTAGGAAGTTTTACTTTTTGCAGTTACCAAGAACTTTTGAGGATTTTTACTTTTTGCTGTACGTATTTGCTTTAGCTTTTCCAAGGAAGTGACCATCTTCACATCTCAGAAAGAACAGGGCATCAAAGAGAGCTGGAAACAGAAGCCCAAGCTGCATTTTAGCATGTGATACTCCCTGAGGTTTCTCAGAGACAGCTTCCCTGGTAGCAGTGTGCGACTAAACTGCCCTCAGTGCTAGGACTTCCATGCCAGGAAAGTACTGAAGTAAAATGAATTGGAAAAAACAATATTACATTTTGGGAACTCAAGACTATCTCTTTGGGATTTGACAGCTTTTTGTTTTAAGTTCCTTAACATACTGTAACAGGCTGATTTTTTTTTCCTGTTCTATGAACTGCACTCTGATATCTTTAAACTCATTGATAATAAAATACTGTAAACAAAAGCCTGAGAGAATTGAACCCAGTTCTTCAATTGTTCTCTGTAATAAGCAGGATTAAAATGGAAAAATACATTCCCCAAACATTTCCTTCTCATTTCTGCTGTGGAACTGAATTGAAATGTGAAGAGTATTTAGGTGAATTTGTGCTTTGATTTGATTTTTTCTTAGTCTAGTGGGTGGATAATTTCATGAATTATTAATTTTTAATTTTAAAATGCTGTGGCTGAAAAAACTATCTTCAAAAGGAAAAAATGTTTTAATACTTCAGAAACTAATTTTTTGAAGAAAAGAAGCTTTAATTTTATAGATACTATCCTGTAGTACCAAACCTGTGGCTATCATTTGTGGCTGGACTTGTTTTAAGAGTTGTATTTTAAAACTATTTGAAATATTTTTTCTACTGTAAAGTTTACTTCAATCATAGAATCATAGAATAGTTAGGG
>NW_009951440.1:0-4045 GCF_000696875.1 Nestor notabilis | reverse complement strand
TGAATCTTGTATTTTCCATGTGCTCTTCCAATTTTTGGCGGATTCGTCGGGTGTTTGCCTGCTTTTGAAAGAAAATTTATCAATTTGGGATTGAATTACAGATATATAGAGAATAATCAACAGTAAGTCTGCTTACCTGCTTTGCTAGAAAGCAGATCAATGGATTTAGTTTCAGTATTTCTAGGTTTCATTCATGTATTAAGCAGTCTGTCATTGCAAAAGTGATGATTTCATTCTTTAAGATATGTGAAATGCATACTATAGTTCCTACAAATAAGAGATTTAAGGAACTTTAGATGAAATTGAAGTGGATCCTTCATTTCCAGGCTGCAGATTTGCTCAGCTTTCTTTTACTGATTTAGTTAGGCAATAAAAAGTCAATCATTGCAGAGTGTGTGTATGTTTTGTGTTGGAAGGAAGCTAATTTGTATCAGTGGGTTTACTGCAGTTGGACCAAGTCCACTGAGTGAGCTGTATGTATTAACTCCATCAGAACTGGTGTTATACAACAGCAGTTAAGGTTACATGGCTCTTTGTACCAGTAATTATTTTGTAACTCATAGCTTTAGAATTGTGAAAATTACATTCTCAACCTCAGTAATCATTTTCATTAACCTCTCTATCTTTTTGCTTTCCTTACAAGTTAAGGATGAACGGTCATTGGGACTTTGGTTATTTGCTTCAGTTGTCCACCACTACATCCCATGTTTCTAATATTGAACATTGTGAACTCGAGGTGCAATAGGGCTATTCAAAGAGAGTCTTTTTGCTGCTTGAATGACTCACTTCAGTTTTGCTTCCCTACTTCGCATGGGGTGCAGATTAGAATCCAACTTGTTTTCACGTATTGGCAAAGCTTTTATTATTATTACCCTATGGCAGCAAAACACCATTTTGAATGTTTACATTTGTTCCTGCCCTGCCCTTTAAGCCATATTTCTGCAGTCAGAAAGAAGTCCGGAAGCAATCATCTGTTTTAACCAGCTAGCAAGTCTGGATAGGTGTAAAACCTCTTTGCTCTGGGCTAGCAAATGATGAAGTGTAATGCAGTATTAGTTCACTTGGATGATTCATCCTCTAACAGTGATTGGTAGCAGATATTTAGGGATATAGGGAAGGAATGTAAGATACTGAGCAAGTGTAGAATAAGCTTTTCCTTTGTATGACTTCTGACACGCAGTGGTTTAGGGACTTCATAATTCATGTGTATTACTAAGGAAAATATATTTGTAATACGTAAAAGCAGCTAAAATACTAAAGCAAAAAAGTCCTGGACTGTGATAAAATAGGACAAGATGAGCAATAATTGCAGCTAGTCAGCACAGTGTTCCCCTTATAAATCGTTTGTTAGATCAGTGAGATTCAGTCTTTTTCTGAAATTCAGTCTATGAATATTAGAAACATTTTTTTTGGAATATTGTCTTTCCTCAAGCAAAAAAGTCCTTATTATTCATAATGACTCTTGAGTTCTCTCAAGAAAATGATAAAATGCATTTCTGGGATGGCTTTCCTGTTTTTCATTAAAATAACTTCTGCAATAGTTAGTAGTTTCTTTTTTGGCCAGGGCCTCCAAAGCTCACTGTGAACAACCCCTGGCATCCCTCAGAGGAGCCTGAGTTATTCTAAAGTAAAGCCATAGTTGGAAAAAGTTCTGCATTTCCAAGGGCAAACATTGCATTGGTGCCAGAGCCCAGGGGGAGCACACTACTCCCCTGCCCACTCAACCAGAGGACACTTTCTCCTTAATTCTTATTACTGCAGTAGGGTCCAAATAAAACCTGGATATAGTGTTTTTATTCTAATGTTTTTGGCCTATTAGGAGTAAAGGTTGCTTTTTTAATAAATAAAACTGCTTTCTTGAAGTCAGATCTATAAGTGATGATATGCAAGCTAGTGCTACGTTTCATAGGAGGCTTGTCTTAGGTTTTTGCAGTAACAGGCCATTGGGCCACTGTCCCATCCTCGCTTTTTGGGATATCATATTGACATTTCCCATGGTATCTTCTGTTTTCTATTGCCACTGATTCTCATTGTAAATCTTTCGTACATCATGTGTCTGTGCTTATAATGGAAAAGGAAAACATCCGCACCTTCTGGTTTGGGTAGGGAAACAGAAGAACTGATTTCGCTGAAATGATGACGTTGTGGAAAAGTACAGGAAAGTTTAGAAGCAGCACCAAATCTGCCATGGATCCATTTCAAATCCTGTTTTGGCATCCTAAGATTAACCGTGATCCAGCTGTGGAAAGGACCCAGTTCTTTGCCCCTTAATCTTTTGCAAACTGAGTTCCTGGAAGCTGCATTCCATCTGCCTTGAAATCTGTGTCTTGGCTTATTTTTCACTAAGAAACACTCCAGCCTCTAAAGATGGACAGCTTTGGGATTCAGAGTGACTATGCCATATGATACATCATCTGACTGTTAGACAAGCTGTTTCTTTATGGAGAGTATACTTAGTAGATAATCTAATATGTCCATTTACCCTTTAATTTCTTACACTGATGTTAATTAGTATCAGATTCTGGCTGCTGTTGGCCCATCTCCCATTGCTGTCTCTGGGATCAAGTTTTGAGTTTTGGTGTTCTATAGTGAATTTTCTTTAATATAGGATAAAAAAGGAGAGTTTTTTACCAGCCCTCCCCCCAAAAAAGAAAACAAAAAAAGATTTTTCTTTTTCTGTAATTTTTTTTGTTTTCTTCCCATATAGAAGCAGTGTCAAATCTGCTGCTTAGGGAAAATTCTGTTGGAGAAAAATTTTGTAACAGAAACACAGTGTTGTAGTCCTGCCAGGAAAGGCATGCCAGTGTACTTTAGATGCTGCCCCAAAACGTTTTAGCAGGATCTGGGATGGCTGTGTCTTCCGTACCTATATTCTGTTTACAGTCATTGCTGTGGGGTGTTATTTTGGGCAAGATGCCTTTTTAAGACAATTTTGGGTTACCAACTAACCTGTTGAGAGTTGGCCACCTCTAGTAAGTGTAAATTGTAACAGGTGCTCTTCTAAAAATATTTTCATCAGGTGTTTGCCCTATGAATTTTTGAAGTAGCTGAGCTCACTGAAGAACAGGACTCACTGTTGGTATATTCTGCCTCAACTCTGCCAAAAGAAATGATAGAGAAGGTGGCATCAATTCACTTCGTGCCGTTCACAGCAAAGCATACACATCTTGGCGGAAGATGCCCGGATATCTGTTTGGGCTGAGGAGGATTTTGGGTCTCTCTCCCTTATTCTCAGAGACCTCAAAAATATTCCAGAAGCTCATAAAAACTAGTTGCCAGACAAATTATGCAAAACTGAGTGAATTTTACTGTTTTGCTTCTGTGTTCCTGTTGAAGAAGCAGGTTCTTCTAAATGAGGCAGCATAAACATAAAACAGAGTGGTTTGGCTTACTGTTACAATTTATAAAAACATCATAGCTTAAAAGGTTCAGCGTCTGCTGTATCATATACTTCCTGCTCTGCAGGGGGATTTGGGACAGCATATTCCAGAAAAGCAGCAATGAGATAAAGGTGCTATTGAAGTTAGAATTCTTCCCTTGTTGTAAGTTAGTATTACAACTTAAGACTAACACATCACTGAGTCCATTTATGTCTCCCACCTTCTCCAGTTTTAATGCTTTCCCTTGTTAAAAATATTTGGTGGGAGGGGGGGGTTGTTTGTTTTCCTATTACAGTGGAATCTGAGCACCTTTTAATTTTCAGTATTTGTGTTCTCCATTTCCATTAGATAAACAATTAATGTTATTCTCATTTTACAGTTGAGACATGGAAGGCCCAAAGGGTCAGGTTCACAGAGATATGTAAATGTTTGTATTTCTGCTGATTTCAGTGGCATGTCTCCTACCTGTATAAGATGCTTAAATATGTTTTTGGTCATGGACCTTAGTGATTAGCTGAGATTTTACAGGAAATCAATAGTGACATAGGGATCTGAACCCTTTAGTATTCTTTGAGTTCATCTATTTTGTTCTGTTCTTGCTGGGATTATGTGAAGTCTAAGCCTTCCATTCTCACCAAGCTGGTTTTAGCATAATGGGGGGGGGG
>NW_009951439.1:0-3910 GCF_000696875.1 Nestor notabilis | reverse complement strand
CACCGATCCCTGAGGGACACCACTCGTTACATGTTTAAAGAAAAGCCTTCCACATGCATCATTTAACAGAAATGCGATTTGATTTTGGTTTGTTGGTTTGCTGTTTTTACACTCGTTTAAATAATTGAACTAATAGAATCTGGAAAGGTCTGTGGGAAATTAGAATAGGTTCTGTAATTCCTAGAAAATGAGCCATTTATTGAAAGAAATTTTCTTTTATATATATATATAATAATTTATATTTATACACTACTTTTAAAGTGAACAAGAATCATGGTGAATACATTCTGCAAATGTGTCAGTACACTGACACATCAGTGTACATCAGGGTTACATCAGGGATTCAAGCATGACTCTTCTAAAGAAGAAATGGACAAATATTTTAACTCTGTTACCTAATCTGAGTATTAGAGAATACTGTTTATTTCCATTTGGGGAATGTCTGCTAGAGAAGAATCAAAGTAAATCCTGCACCCTGTGCTTTCAAGAAGCAGAACAACAGAAAATGAATAGAAATGTTTGTTTGTAACAGCAACAGTTACAGAGTAAATAGTTACAGTCCTGCAATGTGTAGCAGGGCTGTTGTTCCAGACAGCTACATTCCATGTAAAACAAGTGAAACTTCACTCAGTAATTTCATAATGTCAGAGCATGAAACCAGCTTGTACATACATGACACCATACCAGGGCCTGATCCAAAGTCCAATTAAGTTTACAATTCAGTGCTGTGAAAACTTCTGGCAAGTCAATCAAAATGTTAATTTCTTGTGTATCGAGTGCTGACTAGAGACCATTTCTGGGGACAAAGCAGCTGGGAAACAGAATCTTATCTTATTTTTCCCTTGAGATGTTGCTGCAGCATGAGGGGGAAGCACAAGAGTGTCTGCAGCTGTTCAGAAAGATAGCAAAATCTGGAGACTCCCCACATGAGCACATTGGATAACAGTAATACTCCTCCCTGGTTTTTGGCTTCAGAAATACCAAAACAAAGCCAGTTAGATAACTGTAGATGCTGCATGGTCCATGTGTTTCTAATTGCTGCTCTGAATAGTAATAACTCATGTACGACTACACTACTTTTAATAGAAGCCCTCATGTATAACTTGAATTCTTGACTAAAAAATACTAATTTTACACTGTATCTCACCAGGATTCAAACAGAGCTACCACTATTGCCTGCACGAAAATGACAAACAAACAAATCAACCAACCCCTAAAACCTGTGTTGGTTTGTTTGTTTTGGTTTTGATTTGTTTTTTGGGATTTTTTAGTTGGTGTTTTTTTTTGGTTGGGGTTTTTGTTGTTCTTTTTCTTTTTCTTTTTTAAATTACAGTTTACAGTAAAATGGAAATTCAGTTTTTAATTTCTGCTGAATAGTTCACACTGAACATTTTCTTAGAAAACTGTCTAGCATTCTGCGGGATCTCTTCCTCCAGGAGAAGCCAAGTAGGATAAATAAATGTATATGGGATGCAGCCATGCTGTATGTGTATGTATGTGGCGGGCTGCGAGACTGATGAGAGCAGAGGGGGAGGAGAAGGGAACGTAGCACAGAGAAGTGGTGTAGAAAAGAACTGTCGCAAGAACTGCAGTGCTCCTCAGTATTTGTTATCAAAACCACCTCTCTTCAGTTTGCCTTGCTTAATCAGACCCGAAACTATGCAGGGATGCGTGTTTAGAGGGATGCACACATGAGAGTGGGTGGCTGGTTTTGTCTGAGAATAGTCCAGGGAATAGCCCACCCACACTGCTGAAGTATCTATAGAGGAGATGTAGCGATACCACTGCTAGTGATAGCTCAGCTCAGTTCCCACAGTGACTGCAAAACCCAAAGGAGAGAGGAAGAAACTGTAGAAGGTAAAGAAGCAAGAACTGATAATTATGTGGCTCCACATGAAGATCTGATTAAGCTCACTTCAAAATGACTGTGCAAAACTAGAAATGTAGCATTTCTGTAGAACAGGCTATAAGGCAGATTACAAATACAGACTCTCCAAGTATACAGTCATTAGCACAGGTGCCTCGTCCTTATACAGAAATACTAGATTTTGTGAAAAACTTCTTGCCAAAAACTTAACCCTACTAGTATTAATCCTACTAGTACATGCGAGTGCTTTGTTGTAACTGGTGACAGAACAACTCTGATGCCCTGTTAGGGTATCATTAGAGAATACATTAATTGTTGCCAACTTCTGTGATTTTGTGATTAGTTTTATAAAACAAGTTTGTTTGGTTTTGCCAAAGGCTAGTTACATGAGTTCATCTGATTAATCACAACTCAAAGTTTTAGTTAAAAGATTCTTGTCCCCTTACAGGTAGAGAAAAAAATTTGTTGAAAGTGTGAGCCAGTGCAAAATAAAACATCTTACAGAAAAGTAAACATTTGCTGTAAATCTAAACTAGTATTTGACAGGTAATATTAGGCATAGAGAGTTTCTAGGTTTTTCTGTATTAAGGTAAGCACTTATGAAGTTGATTTGCTCCACGTCTCTAAGGAAATTTAGCACAGAATTTCAGAAAACTGGATTTTAACAGCCTGTTTGTCTCTCACATATGCTGCTCCCTCTCAAGTCAGAGCTCCTTTCCTCAGGAGAGTAAACACCTGGAAGAGACATGGGAGAAATATCTAGCTGTATCTGACACCATGAATCACCTGCTCACCAGGCTGGCTCTTCCACACTGCCTGGGCCGAAGAATGACAGTGCTATCTTGTGTTAAAAAGAAAACAACAACCCAACCCAAAACACAAAAAACCTCAGACTCCAGAGCCCTTGTACAGTGGTGATGAGATGGATTGAGCAGAATGACTCAGATTAATGATTTGATCCCACCAGAAACTTGGCTCTGGACTCCCTAACAATAGAGTTATGATAGAATACTTTTCGAGATCTTCAGTGAAAATACTGAAATCTTCGAATATGGACAGCCTGTCTGCTCCTACAGTAGTTGCTGTAGTTGCAGCAGTTTTCAGGTGCAGACATGCCCTTATATTTAATTTTATACCAATAGCTTCTTTTATGTGGCTGGGAAGATAAGGAGTGTCAGTGTTTGCTCTAAGGGTGTTACAGACATTGGAAACACCAGTTTCACATTATACATTTGAGGGCACAGGGGCATATGAAAGCCTTAATGGATTCTTAAAATAAGTTAGCAAGGTGGTAATTACGATTTTAAAGTTTGGCGTCTAGGTTGTAGAGTTATTCTTTAAAAGTCTTACTCATAAAGAAATCTCATTAAAACTCTACTATGTTTCAGAGTTAGGAACTGTGATTACCTCAGCATGTCAAGGGATTTCTAATATAAAGTATTGGCATAAAGAAGATACAGTAAATTGCAAGACAATTTCAATGTAATTAAGGCTTTCTCCTAAGGATTTTGCATTTTTCTGTAAGGGAAAAAATCCAACACAAAACCTTGATATTTACTGAAAATAAAATCACATAGTAAGTTCTTTCTACCCCAGAGCCCAATTCTGCTTCAGTTGAAGCCAGTATATTCAACAGCAGTAGGATCGGGCTAGCCAACAGGCTAACAAAGAGGTTGATTGATATATCACAGTCTTATCCCAGAAATGGCTTAGTATTTGCCTTATTAGTGTTTGTGTGATTAGTGTGTCAATACAATTCAAATTAATTACTACGATAAGTTGCAACAATGTTATAATTAAAATATAAAAAAAAAGATCATCGTTTGTGATCATTTTACTTACAAGGCCAGAAAAATGTAGGCCTGAGAGTCGCTGGTTTGACAATTTAAAGTTGGTATGACACAAAAGCCAAGTAAAGTATTCTAAATTATAAGACAGCAAATAATGATGTTAAAATTGTCTTACACTTGGATAATCACACACTTAAAATACACTATAAAATAAAATTTTTATATTTTTTTAATATATTTTTTATATAAAGCC
>NW_009951438.1:0-4148 GCF_000696875.1 Nestor notabilis | reverse complement strand
AACTTGCTGAGGGCGCACTCAATTCCATGTTTAGAGGCAATTCAACCAAGCCCCAGAGGAAGAAGAATTAATTTCTAGGCCTGAGATTAGAGATTAGATGTGGTGTATGAGCTAGAGGATGAATCCATTACTCCAGAAATCCATATCGCTTTCATTTCAGGAACTCTGTGGTATTTGATGTAGCCACATCCGGAAAACATGCACTATTCTGCAACAGATGCTGGAGGTCATGCTGAAGTATTTTATGTAGCATTGAGCATTAATATGCATGAAGCTGAATTCAGTAACAATCTAGGGTGTAACAATAAGTTTGTAAGGCCAAATAGGCAGCAGGCTGAGTCTTCAGGTGACAAGTCCAGTCTTGTGGCTATGTGTGGCACTGAAAGACTTCAGGCATCTAGGGGTGTCAAAGGCAGAGAGGTGAGACAGGGAGGAATGACGGGCCTGTCTCACCTCTCTTTTCACTAATTGCAGAGTGAACTGCAATTAAGGAAATTAAGCAGTGTAACTACCTAAATAGTTTGTAAAACCCTTTGAAGCTTTCTGAAGCATTGAATGCTCTGCACTTCCCCATATCAAGGACCAATACCTATGTTCTCACTGAGGTTTTATTTTGCTAGCATGGCTGGAGGGCTTGATTTTCATAGGTACTGAATAGTAGTAATTAATATCTGTAGTTTGGCACCTCGCAACTGCAGAACTCAAAATCAGATGCTATTTTTGAAAATGTGAAACTGTCTTTAAGCTCCAGGGAAACATTTCACAGAGATGAAGGGGGTTGTTTCACCAGCTTCACCTCATACATGTAAATCAGAGTTTTATTTTTAAATGTTGGTTGACTCTTGGGGTGAAGGGGGAATCTTGTTTAGAATAACATTGTTTTTCATTTTTTAAAGGGAAAGGATTAGGTTTTATTCACACGCAGGTTTTGGGATGTGAAGAATGGTGACAGCTTGTTTGCAGGTACAGGACCACCTTTTCCAGCCCCATATGCTTATTTGAGGACTGTCTGCTTTGGGAAGGGTATGGACTCTGTCGCTTAGCAACCACCCTCCCTCTTCTTGGAGCAGCAGGAGGATGCTCTGCGCATGCATGTGCACTGGTAATCTGATTTTCAGACCACAGAAGGCCTTGTTGTGATACAGTCAGACAGATCATATACAGATATCTTGCAGGCGACCAATCCATTTCAGCTCAGTGCAGACAAAATCTGAACCAGCTCCTTTTAATGTTCTGTGTCTGAGCTGAAAGTGTTTGAGGTCATTGTACCTTGTTTGCTTGGGAAAAATAAGGGCATATTACCTGGGCAGTGAGTTCCTAGTGCAAATTTAAACCCAGGAGATTTTTGCAAACTGTGTGAAGTTTTGCTGACGTATCCAGCATGTTTTCTTAGAACAGAGGGAAGTACAAGGGACATATAGTCACAAAAATAGAGTCAATACTGTTGCATGGGACTGGACTGAAAGATATTCACTTAATTTGTTAAGAAACACAGTGTTCACATGATGATTTTTTCCCTCTGGCCACTTGTCAGAAGTATAATGAAGCAGGAGTGAGTTGGTTGTATATCTTTGTGTTTGTACTACCTGCATGGGTGTAGGCTAATCATCTGATGCTGATGGGTCTAAGACGTACACTAGATGGTGCTTGCACAACACAGGGAGCAAAAAGTGCGTCTGTCTCGAGATGTGTCAGCAGCTCAGTGCTCCACCTCCTCCTCCAGTGTTTTCTGTGATGTGCACTCTGTTCTATTAAGTGGAGTCATGTAATTAAGTATAGAAAGTTCATGAGTGATGTAAAAAAAATAGCTATTTGCTATTTCACTGACCAATGCAATAAAGAGATAAAATAACTAATTTGCTTATCTGTATATATGTTTACACATAGTTATATATATATGTAGTCTTCACAGCTGCAGATTTCTAAAGACAGAGACCTGGTATTGTGAAATCTTTTCTATACTGTTTTAAAAAGCTACACATGCACAGAACTGAGATGAAATGAAAAGCTTTTTACGATATGCTTGTACCGCACCATTCAGAACTTAACTAGACTCTAAAATCTATCACAGATTATCAGGAATTGTGGGTATGGGGTGGGGAGGCGGGGGTGAAGTGAAAAAAGAAAACCCTGAATGCTGAAGGAAATTATCTTTGTGCACTATATAAAGATATACAAACTGTGTGAAAGCTTTTTATATATCCTTGGGACATCAGAGCAACTAAAGGAAAGAGGACCTGAATCAATCATTGTTATATTTTCATGTGCTCCATAAGTTTTGCCTATATCAACAAAGTATATCTTGGATTTCATTGAAAAAAAAAATAAAAAGCTTCAAACATTATTGACAGTAATTCAAGTGTCAACATAATATATATTCTCACTATATCCCAGTTCAAATAGGATAAACACACTACAAAGATATACTGCGTATTGATTCTCAGTCCATTGTTTTTCAAGTCCAGACACAGTAACAGCTTATAATAACCTAACAGCCCAGTCAAACATGTTTAACTCTTCATTTTTTAAGGGTCCTGTACATTTCAGTCATGTCTAGAGGCTCACATATGTGAAATGTGATCTAAAATCAAATGTAATTACTTTCAATGGATGCACATTTTGAGCGAGGCTTGATTTTGGACAGAGAAAAGGATGTGGATAGCAGGGCTGGAGGGAAGGAGGACTGCCAGAAAGAAGAGAGAAGTTGAGCCAGATTTGCTTGGGTTGGTGTCAACACATGAACCCAAACATTCCAAATCAAATTGTGCTGCCAAAACACAAACAAAAGTTAAATAACAGTTTCTGTACTCTTTCAATACCTGAGTTCACTGTAGTCCAGTGTTAGTAAGAGGAACAGTGGTGACAAGATATTCTGTGTGTTTTATTAAATGAGATGGGGTGTAATGAAGATTAGGGTAGTGGATATGGATATTCCTGGAAGAGTTGTGCAGGTGCACAAGTTGCTGAAGGTGTAATAGGACCAGATAAGCAGAAACAATATCAAGCGATAGGTTTTCAACTCTCAGAATAAGCAAGCCACTTCATTCAGCTGTGTTTTGACACTAGCCTGCCATGGTTCTGTTGTTTTCCTATTTTAATTTTAATTTTTCTAAAAGCCAAGGAGCTTCACTGACTTTACTGTGAAGCAAGAACGTTCTTTAAGTGGGCCAAGACATAATAGTTTCCTAGTGGCTAATTGTGGAGCTAGGTCATTACAGCCTATGCTTGCATCTGGATTTTGTTATTTAGAAAAGCAACAACACCTGTTTCCCATTTATGCAGCAGAATTAGCAGCTGGGCTTCAAACTTGGCTGCTATGATTCTTTCTGAATCCAGGAGAAGTCGGATCCCAGATGCTGGCTTTTGCAGCTCTCTTGCACCGGGAGTTAGCTCAGGTTACTAGATACTATAGCAGTTCTAGTTGCATGCAGCACTGCTTTCTTGTCCTGTTTTCCTCATTCCTCCTGCAGCCAGGCTCCCCCTGCCTCCCCACCGTGTTCTCAGTCCAGACTGGGAGACAGACATCTGAACCTGGTAAAATCCAGAAGTATTTAGATAGACTGCAGGAAGGTCAAGAGGATTTCCAAAGTGGGGTTTGACTCTTTATGTGGGGGTGGGTGGTGGGAAGAAGCAGGGAGGAGGGGCAGGGAGAAGGCACATCAGTGTGTGCCTTGAGTTTTCATGACTCAAATCTAGTAAGTGTATCACATCAGTCATAGGAAAAATGTGTGCCTTGCATTCGGAGCCAAGGTGTCTGGACATCTGAGCTGGCATCTCCTTCACACTGTTGTGGCTGTCCAGCTGATAGATAAATAAGCAAATAAATAACCTTACCCCAGCAAAACAGACACACCCGCGTATTACACAAGATGTACTGAATCACGGACATTAGCATTTCACTGTCTGTGTCCAACAGAGGGTGGGAGCTCATATCCTGCTGCAGGGCAGTTAAAATAATCGATGAGTGCATGTTCAATCCCGAGAAAGGGGAAGGAGGGGGGACTGCAGGGAGGGCGGGAGGGAGAGAAAAAGAAAGAGGGAGGGAGGAAGGGTGTGGTGGTTGGGAAGGGGGGATGGGAGGTGGGAAAGGTGCTGATTTCAGCCCTGTAGCGTCAGGATTGCGTCAATTTGGGTTTCAACCACGTCTT
>NW_009951437.1:0-3930 GCF_000696875.1 Nestor notabilis | reverse complement strand
CTAACTATTCTATGATTAGATGTTTTAAACAGGGAGGATATATGCCATGCATATGCATTTCGAGATAAACAAGTACACTTCCTCTGTGCTTCTAGGCATGTGCCAAAACACAGGCAGAGAGTAAAAAGGAAGCGACAATGTATAAGGGAATTACAAGTATGTAAAGCTGATGAAGGGGACAAGTCGGTCTTGGGCTTCCAACACTGTTAAAACATTCTTCCTCAGGAGACTGAAGGGGAGTTCACATTAATACATTTTTACAAGTCATTAAGGTATAGATTAGATTTCAGTATATTTTCAGACTACTTAGGATGGATTACCGGCACAGTCAATCACTTGGAATGATCTTATAATATGCTACTGAAGTAGTTACTATGTGCTTTATCTCAATATATTCCTATTTTGAATAAGTCAGTTAACAGTAACAGCATTTGTACTTTTTACAATTGGAAACACTGCATCTGTGCAAATTTCACCCAGCAGTTGATCCCCTTTGCCAGTTACAGGCTGCTTTATTTCCTACCTGAGCACGTCCTGTGAAACTAATAATGGCAGTTACTTAAAATTCTCCAAGCAGCCAAAAGAGGGAATGCCTGTAAATATTTATGTTCCTGATCAATATTCTTGGCTAGCTACTGAAAACTGACACTCATAGCTTGAAAAAGCTTCCATTTTGAGTATATGTTATTGGAGCAGAGACTATTAAAAAAACCCACAAAGATAACGAGCATTACCAACCCATTTTTAAGAAGGATTTTTAATAAATATTATAGGCATAAGCGTAACTTCATTCTTAAAGAGACAGAAGTTAAGTTAGAGTATGCCTCAGCAATGAAAGGGAGGGAGGGAAGAAAGGGGAGAAAATGGACTTACTGGTAACTCTTTTTTCCTTTTTCTTTTCCATTTTAAGTATTCGAACTGTTCTAAAGCTTTAGAACCAAATGTGGACCTTCCAGTTGACCAGCAACGTGCAAACTCTCCTTTTATAATGGAGCTTCTGACAGGATCATAGACTCAAGCAAATGAAAACTCACCGGGACTAGGAAGATGATGTATTTTAGGGTGAGCGTTCTGAATATTAAATAACAAAAACAATCAGTAACCACTGAATAGTGTTATATAATTAGCAGTAGTTGTGGAACTTGTTCTGCAAATTCAAATAGTTCCTAACTCCACTAATCTACTGAATAAAAGCTTATTTCTAAGCAGTGTTGGAATTATTGAGCATTAAGGCTGTGACTGTGATTGCTGTGTCTTGACCGTTTTCCTCTAATGATCTTACAGTGTGTATGTAAATGACAGAGGAGGAAGAGCATTCTTTGGCATCAGTAGCAAGTGATGCGTGGTTCATTACTCTAGGCAGTGTGCTAAGCACAGCTGGGTCAAGAAGCAGCGCTGATGTGCTGAAACTACTGAGACAGTGGCAAGAACTCCCAACAGCTGTCAAGCTTCTGAGGCTGCTCTAGGATTACCAAGGGTGTTCCATCCAGCTCTACCTTGAAGCCATCTGTAGAGCAGAGTGTGGTTGGATGTATGACCTAAGTGTCCAGGTGTACCTGTGTTCACTTGGGAAGTGTTCACTGCCTTATTACAGTACCTGTAGGCAGGCCTGTTGTAAAGGTGATGACACAGAATACGCTAGCCACTTGCCCTAGTGGTGTCCTCCAGGACTTCATTCAGTGGCAGTTTTGCCATTTCCTTAAATGTACTGGCACAGTTGCAGCAGCCTTTGCAGCCAACACTGCAAAAACAAACAGTGTGGGATTGTTGCTGCTATTTAGTCAAGCACAGAATGCTACTAGTAGAGCAACAGTTGGCTCTTGAAGGATGCAGGGGAACAACACTGAAGAGCATTGTTTCATAAAGGCTTCAGGGTTTTGTGGAATTACTTTGTTTTTTGGGGGTCTTTTGGAGTGGGAAGGCTTAAATCTTCGTTTTGGAGTTGCAGGTTTTCTCCTGAACTATAGTTGAAGTGATCTGACTGGATAAAACTTCTTTGAACTGAAACCTGGAAGCAGTGCCACACATCCAGAAACCCACAGAGGAACAGCAGAAACCAGACTGCAGAGGCAGAAAGGCCACCCAGTTAAAGGAGAGTTGTACACAGCAAAAGTCAGTGCTTTTCAGTGACCCAAGGACACTGCTTAAGGGAGAAGTTTCATGTTTTAAAGGAGCCTGGTCAAAACAATTGTTACAGGAAACCCTGACTGTAAACAAAAGTAGTCTTAGAAGAAATTCCCTCTCGACACTAACAACTACCTTGCTGAAGACACTGCTGTGCAACTGGGACAATTACATCTTTTCCATTTGTCATTCGCAAGATATCCCTAGAGCATTCTGAAAAGAGTTGAGGGAGCTGCATTTCTAACTTCATTTCAGACAGAGTAGACAACAACATTAACTCCTGTGAATGCCTTAAGAACTCAATTTTGAGCATCCAGAAGAAATAAAAAGAGAGTTTGTACCAGAACAGTGAACCCTCCACCACAGCAGTGAAGTGGCAGTACCCTGTAGCTCAGAAATGCTGGCTAAACATTAGAGAATTCAGTAGAAACTTGCTGTCAAGCTGTTCAGTGAGAGTATTCTATAAGATGGTATCAACAGAATCTTAACAAAACTACCCCCAGCTGGACCTAACAGATACAAAATACTTGTACTGTAACTATTGTTGCGCAGACTAGATCAAGAACATATAATCACGTTGTCTGCATTACATTATTACTTAGAGAATCTGCATCTTAAGAGTGGAAAGCTAGTCTTGTAATACCCAGATAATAACAAAAGACATACAGTGATACCAGAGCACTCAAAAGACCTAGAGCTTCTTCCCAGCCTGAGGAACAGATGTCCTAGCCCTTACATAGCAGTTTTCAGACTACTTTGTCCTGCAATGCTGTTGATTCAGTGGAGCTTGTTTGAAATGGTCTCTCTGAAGTTGCTCAGCTAGCCACAGGACTCAAACACAGAGCTTGTACCCCATTCTTGGTCAGAAAGGGACTGTACTGAAATGTACCATCTTTAAGGACTTCAGTGGACAGAACATTTCCACCAACTGACTGTGTCAAATGTGTATATACTCTGCTGGCTGTCATGTAGTAGATGCAGCTTGTCCCCTCTCCTCATCCTGTTCATCCTGTTCCTTTTATTCATAATTGGCTATCAAATCTTCTTTCCTCAAATACTCATGTCAACTAGCAGAAGCAGCATGAAGAGTTTCCATACTCTCTTACATGGCAGTAAAGGGAATATTCTAAGAGATTGCTTCAGAACTAGTTGCAGGAATGTGGGGTTTTTGCACAAGTATACAATTTATAGAAATTTCCTTAGAAAACAGGTTTAAGTTGGGGGTTTTGTTTAAGTGGAAAGCAACTTCTGTAAGAACCAAAACCAGGTAACTTTCCAAATCCAGTCAGTACAAATCTGGTATTTTCAAGCAAAGTTCCAGCTAGATGGTAGGAAAAAATAGCCTTTCACAGTATTTTAAGCCAAGTTTTGTTCTCTAGGCTGGTGTAACATCTCATGTTGAAAAAAAATGGTGTAGATGCTAAGCTTACTGCTTGTTTCAAAATAGTAGTGTTGTAGTATGAACTCAGTGTAAACGATTCCCGTGCTATTACTTAAATTTATAGGCAGAAATGCACAGCCTCAGAGATTACCTATGTTAAAACCATGCAGTGTTAAATATGGTTGTACCGGTGCAACAACAACGAGGTATTCAGTGGCACACGTGCAGGTTAAAGGGAGATTTTTAACTGGTTGCATGCATCTATCATTAGGGCTTGCACTAGTGCAAGCAAAGCTGGATGTAACCAAGAATGCCATGTCTGGGTCGGATCACAAAAAGAAGTTATTTCTGTTAAAAGCAGCTGCAACTTTTATTTTATAGCCCGAAAGTGAAGCCCCCCCCACGCCGTCATACACACACACATA
>NW_009951436.1:0-3718 GCF_000696875.1 Nestor notabilis | reverse complement strand
GTGACTCCTCCATCCCCACACACACGCCTCCCTTGCTCCATTTCCCACCACATTCACTTACTGTTCAGCTTTCAGTCTAATGCGCAGGCTGTGTGAGAAGGTTTGTAACACCACTGCCTCATTACCTCCAAAATACACTGCACATACCTCCACGGTGAGGAGCAAACAGAGAGTGAAAGAACAAGACCTGGGGATTTGAAATTGTGGTTCTTGCGCATTTAGGATGAGTGCTCGAAGGGCCATGTCTTCAGAGGTGATTGCAGTAAGCAGATGGAGGAAAATCTGAGGAGCCAGGGAACTTCAAGAGACAATGCATCCTGGGTGAGATGTAGCACTGTAGGTTCATGTTGTATGTTAGTGGACTCTGAGTACAACATAAGCATCCTCTGCCGTATCTGCTGATACCTGTGCAGTCAAAGTATGAACCAAGACAAAAACCCAAGTATTAGAAACTTCCGTTTTCTTTGTGTTCAATACCTTTCATTTGGCTTCAAATGCCAGTCATTTAAGCTCCCAACAGCATTTTCTCAGACTGAGGAATTAAAGATTCATGGGGAAATGGAAAGTTCTTTGTATTCCTGTGCGGAGTCCAGCCTAGGCTTTCAGGGCTGAGTGACTGCTGTCCGGCACAAAGCCTGGGACATTTCGAGATGCGTGGTCCTGCCTGGTTCCCCGTCGCTTCCTCGTTGTCAGGCTTTTAGCTTGTTTAAATACAACCTGACTTGCAGCATGAGAAAATTGTTTCTTGGATGCAATTGTAATGAGCTCTTGTACAGCTGGTGGGACCCAGAGGTAGTTCAGTGTCTTCTGCTCAACGCTGCTGATCCTTGTTGGAATTTAGTAGTTGACAACGCTCAGTGACTTTAAAAACCATTCAAGCACTGATCATATCTTTTATTTTTGATCGTGAATATTTTACAGTGGTAGGTTGGGTTTGCTTTGAGTCACTGCCACTTTGGCTCTTGGCCACACGTTCTTTTACAGAGCCGATGTGATAATGTTTTCAGGTCAGATAAGACTAATCAAACGCTAAGACACAACTGTATGTGAGTGTTTGAGAAGGTCAGCTCTGAGGCTTGCCTTTAGCCTTCTCCTCAGAGAGTAATTATATCATATCTCACTCTTTGGGCTAAAGAGTGCTGCTCTGTTACCAAGCCTGGTCAAGTTAATCATGCTGTTCTGAGCAGACATGTAAATAAGGATTGTACTGTGTGTAAAGAAGATTTGGCTCTTGTTGTGAAGGCCACTTAAACATAACAGCACTTGGTATGTGCAGATGTCTATGTTAGCTTTTGACACAAGTGTGCTATTGCCTTTTAATTCTTTTGCTCTTAATGTTTTGGATCATTGTAAGGCATCGATATGGTAAAAAATGATGCTTTTATGTTTTTACTACAGCGTGAGTTATAAATAGCTGTAAATCAATAGCTTTTGTTTTCAGTTGTTTTTGTAAATGACAAAAAGTGCACTGTAAAAATAATCAGAATTACCCTGAGGAGAGCTAAGCACATGCTTTAACTCTTCGATGAATGCACCTTGCAGTTTAGTTTAGTTTAGTTTAGGTTTTGGGTCCAGGTATTTAGAAGCTGGAAAATAAATTTGATTTTCCTTGATTTCTTTGTAGCGGTTATAACTTGATTTAATCTTAAAGGGGTGTGGGGAGTGCTCATTTGGAACCATGGGCCCAAAAAGACTTTGTTTTTCCCCTTCCTTCTAAGTAATGCAGGATCAAGAGGAAGGGACTGAGTGGTCCCAGTGATTTTAGTGCTCTGTGGGAGAACTGGAGAACATGGGGTCATAGAATAGTTTGGATTGGAAGGGACCTGCAGTGTAAATAAACACTGCCCCTTTCTAGCTGTGATGAACTTTTGAACCGGGTGTCTTTGTAGAATATGAATTCCATGTGAAAAATGATGATAATCTGCCTAAATTAGCTCTATAAATAAGCATCCTATTTTTACAAGCGTGCTTTCTGCTGAAATACAGGTGCTCGATTTGAGAAGAAAAAAGGTATTCTGTTTTAATGGAGTTCCAGAAAGATTGTGCTTTTCTTTGCTTGAACTCAATAGTTACTTGAAAACATATAGGAATTTACTTTCCTAGTGTGTATATTCCATAGTACTTAACAGTAAGAAGGTATCACACGTTATCTTACTCTAGTAACTGTGAGGAAATGGAACATGCTACAGCAGCAATGGAGCTGGCAAAGCTTCAGGTTGCTTGTGGTTTTGGTGATAACATTTCCAATTTCGAACTTACTCTGAAGTCAAAAGAGACAGGAGATAGCTTGTTATAGTTGCATCCTGGCAGCTAAGTGCCACTTGTGAGGGGAAAAACAACCCACAAGCATCTCAAAGTTTAAGAGGGTTCTGTGACTGATTGCTAATGTGCAGGGTGAGTTTACACTGATAGATTACTACTTCAGAAAGCACTTAAAGTTGTAAAGCAATATCACTTCCATGCACTGTTGAGTTAAATGCATGTTTTTCTATGCCTGTCACTGGTGCTGTCTGGACAGAGGTGCATGTTTATAACTTGTCCCTTTTTTTCTCTGATAAATGTGACAAATACTGGGAGGGGAGGGGGTTGGTTGGTTTTAAGTATGAATTCAGCTCATTTGGCTAACTGGAAATACCAGGAGAGTCAGGGTGCACAAAGCTCTGTCTCAAGCTCAACAGCAGAAGTTCTATGCTTTTGTCATGGCAAAGAAAGAGTCAAATTCTCACCCTGGTGTATGTTGACACAGGCTCTGAAGTCAATGAACCTTCCCAGTGAGCTTTGGTTCATGCAGAGTAACCCTATAATAACTATAGGCAGACACAGAATCTGGTTGTCATTACTTCCAGGGGCCACCGTATCTAAGCTTATCAAAGAGAGGAATGATAAAGCTGGTTATTGATCTCTGGATCCTAATGATCGACGAGAGTAATGACTGTATCCAGGCCTCCTGTGAAGGTGGAGAGCTGTATGGCACTGGAAAATTCCCCTGGATGGTAGTGCCTATGGCTTCGTACTTGCACCAGCAGAATTAGGTGCTATTTTTTATTTCTATAGCAAAAAAGACATTGAGGACTTTGTTGTGAAGATTCTAGGAATTCAAAGCAAATTAAATAAATTAATAAAACTGATGTGATAAGAATTGACCTTAAGCAGATCAATACCCTTTTTATTTGCATGAAAATACAGAGAGTCACTGTCAGGTTTTGTCATGATGCTATATTTGTTTCAGAAGGTGGTATTGCTTACAATCCTAAGTGCCCCAGGCAAGTCTCTGTTGTTGCCAAGTTTGGCTTCAGAGTCAGTAGTTTGCTGTTCACAACAAAACCTCATTTGAAGTGGCCTCTGCCAGGTTTCTCTTCAGTACTATGACAGAGCCAGCGCTTTCGGAGGGATTTGAATGGAGGTAATATAGCAAACAGCCCCTCAGGGGAGGCTTTCTGGGAATAGGGAAAAAAAAAATACCTGGGATCCTTGGACTTCTTGGCAGGCTGGAGCAGACAAGAGAAATCAGGAGATTCCAGTGAACAGCATGATAGCAGATCATTAAAGCAAATGGGAACCTTTTGGTGCAAAAATGCAATGAAAGGATGAGTTTGTCAGTGAGGCTCATGTGGAGCCATTGGTGCTTGCATTCAATGTGGATCAGAGGTTAGGGCAGAGAGAAGAAGGAGGCTGTGCGTCACTTTGGGTGAAATAGAATCATAGAATGGCTTGGGTT
>NW_009951435.1:0-4135 GCF_000696875.1 Nestor notabilis | reverse complement strand
TAGATGTGGTGCTTAAGGACATGGTTTAGTGTGGACTTGGCAGTGCCAGCTTAAAGGTTGGACTTGATGATCCTACAGGTCTATTTCAACCAGGATGATTCTATTATTTAGTTGTTCTTTTTAAAATCTTCATCTTACTTTCCTTTGTTATGGTGCTTCTATGGTAGAGAAGAGCAATTATGCTGTTCTTAGAGTTGTCACATTTACTCAGTTTGAACACTGCAAATCACACTAGCCAGTAGTCATTGCTGCCACTGCTGCTATTCATCTTTCCTCTCTTGTCTAATCAAAATGGAAATTCCCAGGCACAGTCTTTTGTGTGTGCATTTGTGATTAGCAAAGTCAAAACCACGATAATGATGAAATACCTCTAAACAGTAAAAAATGCAAGGCCTGAGGAAGAGCTAATTTGAGCAAGTGACAAAAAACATGCCTGATTTCACTGAAGATAGAGAAATTACTGATACCAATATTACAAGATGGCATCCTTAAACATTCAAAAGCAGAAAGAACGTCGAGATGAGCAAGCATTTTTGTGATTCATTCCTATCTGCCTGTTGATAAAGAATATTACAGGCAGCTATTGTGATTATTACCTTCTCTGCCAAAGTCAGTAAGTATTCCATCCTCACCTTGACAGCAAACAAAGGATAGTCAAAGGAAACATGAACATAACAAGTTGTTACACTGCTGCAGTGGACAGCCAAAAGGACCCTGACTCTGGTGTACTTTCTCCTCCTCTGTTGTTTGCCACATGCTGTGTTGCTTCCTATATTGCATTTTTACTGTTTTCCACAATCTGCATGTAGATGAGATGTCATCATATCCCTGTTCAACACAACACTATCTGCACATTTAGATCTTTCCTACAGCCCCTCATTTTCCATGCTATTACAGAAAGTAAACTGAGAGAAGGAATAAGAAGTACATGTGTCAAATCTTGCATAATACATGGTCTTATTACATTGAGCTTCATCTTTGTATTCCTTTCAGTTCTTGCTTTTCTAAATCACTGTGGCAGGTATTTTTCACCTCTTCTGCCGAGTACTCTGTGCAAATTCTATGAAAACAGTAAACATCAATCATCACCATAATACTAAGAAATACAAATTAAATGCTGCTCCAGGACCTGTTCCCTCAGAATAGTAACAGACAGTATTTACGTAGGACTTACCCCCCCTCCCCTGCCCCCAGGGCTGTAAAAACATTAGTTAATTAATTGAGGCTGAATGACAATGCCATAATTAGCTGAGCCTAGGCTGCTCTTAACAGCGATGGGGCTACCTGTGTAATGAAGGCAGTTAAAGGCTAAACAACCAACAAGCTGATGAGTCTAATAACTTTTAAGAAACTAGGCTCTTTAGCGACAAAGCTGATTGCATCAAATCAGCTGCATATAGCTGATTGGGCTGTATCAAATAGAAATTAAATTAAACAGCTATTTAGAGCACCATGGTCTCTAGAAGCAATACACTCCATGTCAAGAATGTGTGTCTGCTGACACTATGCTACCTCTTGAAGTGAGTCTGTGCCAGTCGTATGTGGGACATAACAACTGCAAATGAGGAATACTGCAAAAGTTCAGAGAGAGCAGGAGTGATTCAGTTCCTGATTTTTCACCAATACAACTGATACAGCCTGCACTATGGAATAACATTATCAGTTGTGCTGATCCTTGTGTTCAGTATATGCATGATTACACAGGTGTCAAGGAAGGTGCTATCACACTATGCTATCACAAAAAAGGTTTCCTCTCCAGAGATTTGTTTTCAGTGTCACAGACAAGCTAACACAAGACTGCCCATGCACTGTCAGCTGAGTGTAAACCTCCCAGTCACACTAACTTTGCTCAAAAACTTTGCTGTGGTGGGCATAGAAGCTGTTCTCCTGCCTGCTGAAAGTACTTGTGTGCGCAAATGACTGGCATGCCCTATTGCCTAATTCATCCATCACAGGCATGCACATGCAAACCTGTTGAATCCCAGGAGATATTATGGCTGTGAGCAGAGGGCTAAATTCTGTGCTATGCCTTAGACTGTTGGAGTTTAAGGAAAGAATTACCTAAAGCCATAATAACAGCTGAGTATCTCTTGCAGGTAGTGATCCTCTAGGATAATTAGGAGTCCTGAGGCTTTTCTCATTTATCACAGCATCAGATAAGCTATCAACCCAATATTTCACAGTCCACCTGCCTCTGATTTTGGTTTGGGTTTGGGTTTTTTTTTAATAATTTCTTTTCTCCCCTCCCAGAGAGCAGCTAGCTGGAAGCTACAGGAAAGCAACGTGTGCCTTCTCCAGGCTGCTACTAATATTAAGAAATATCCCAGGGGTGCAATTTTTCAGGTTGCTTACATGTGGCCTGTAGTTCAGTAGTTTAATCTTTCTTTCTGGTGTTTCAAATATCAAACACATTCAGAATCAAAGCCTTGCTGTCACTGACCTATTCAAAATAGGTTCAAAAAATTGAATCTATTTGTTTAGCACTTTACCAACTTGCTGCAGAATGACATGATATGGGAAAAAAGCCAGTTAGAAAAATGGAGTCTGTTTTTATGTAGGTTAGAATCTTGTATTAACTACATCAGGCAATACCACTTGGAAAATCTTGCAGTTCTCAACATCCCCATTGCTGATATTATCATCAAAAGCCATGAAACAAGTTAAGTCTGGTGATAAATGCTATGCCCATCATCAGTGAAGCATCATACAGTTATCAAAACACCAAATCACTGCCATCACCAAATGATGTTTATCCTGGGCACACCAAAGCTACTTAAGCAACCAGACCTTCTGAGCTAACCACCATGAACAAAATTAAATTATGTATTTTGTACCCAGCTACTGGAGAAAAATAGAAATATACTGAATACCCCCTGTCTACCAAAGAAAATGAACTAACTGAATATAAACACTATGCAGTACTGGTTCATTTGCGCATGAAAACACTTGAAGATTAATCTTTTTGCAGTTTGTAATTTATTCTCTTCCTTCTCTGCTGGTTCACTCTGTCATACTGCTTCACCACTCCTCTAGCTGTAGGGATAATAGAAATTCAACACATCTTGGTGGCAGTCTGTGTGAGAGCACTATATTGGAAGACAGCAGGAGGAAATACGACCTTCAAGGAAGTTTCAGTGGGAACATACGCCTTTTTCCTTGCTCTCAGTTCTTTCCTTCAGTAGGAGAAGGTATGTGGTCACTTTCCAACATTTTACCATGTTCTGAAGGTCCCTTTTGCTTCCTAGAGGATGAAAGGAGATGCAACTCAGCCACCTGACACCTGATACCAGGCCACTCTCAGGTAAAAGGATAATACTAGGCTCCAGCACTGGCAGCTAGAGACTACTATGGTAAGAACAGAGCTATATCAGTCTTCTTATTAAAAAAGAGGTCTCTTATACTAATTTGAGTCATAAACATCAAACTATAGGTGATAAAGAAGTACAGCAGTGGCCTGGTGAATAAACTGACCTTAACAAACAGAAGTGCCACAAGTAATCCCACCAAAAAGTAGACTTTTCAAGAAATGATGAAGGTCAAGAAGTACACTCCTTTCTCACCACTTATTCCATGTGTGAGACAGTTTTTTGCGAAACCTCTATCTGGTCTGGCATGAGAGTTTAGAGTACAACACAAATACAGAGACAATAATGAAAATGCTGATCACACACATGTGGTTTGATTGCCATTTTGATAACCACACCATCATAGTATGAATGGACTAATTAGAGCTGGGCTGTACATGAGGAATCTTGCTTTTCACCAACAGGTCTTGTAACACCCTACTGGAAAGGAGTAATATGTGGTACCGCCGTCAGATAGCTGCACATCTACTGCTTCTGAAGTCCAGAAGGGAAGGAATATGCAGGCTGCTGTAGAACATCTATGCAGCTCTTACCACTACAATATCTTGCCTTATGGTGCTCACAGTGAAAATCATGTTCTGGATGCTCTGCTTTCCTGCATCTTGCAACAAATGCTTGTGCACAGGCACACACACCCATATTGCTCAGTTTTGCTTAAGATCTCTTAGTATCTGTCATACAGTATGTAGGCATGCATATGAACCTGTATACATATATATACCCCCATATTTCCTACTACACTTCCTATGAGTTTTGCTGATTTTTTTTTT
>NW_009951434.1:0-4074 GCF_000696875.1 Nestor notabilis | reverse complement strand
CTGAAGCAATAGGAGATTAAACCAGAAACTGTTTTCTATTTTTTATTTCCAGCCAACCAGAATTCATGCAAATGAATTCCTTGTGCTCTCTGGTTTTTAGGAGGCTACGTAAAACAAGATTAAGACGTTGCTTAAATAATAGAAAGCATAGAAACAATAATCTGTGCACTGTGAGGTCATCATACCAACATAAATCTCCCAAATCAACATGATATCTGATGACATGTATCTGGAGTGCCTTCTGTCTTCAGAGTGAAGGGCAGCTGCAGTGAGGCGGAGCATTATCCCAAAGCTGCAGTAATTCAAAGGAAAGTCATGAAGATAATTAAAAATTGTAAAGCAAATAGTTAATGATCATCACAAAAGAAATGGTATGCATAGGAAAATAAGAGGCTGTGCATGTGTATATTTAAAGAAGTCAGAATGAAGATGAGGAAGAAGCATCCATTAATTTGCAATGCCATGGAAATTTTCACCCTTTAGAGAGGTTAGATCAAGGTACTTAATAGATCTTTAAATTCAAGGATCTTGAACCGCTTGAGCATGGTTCAGGTGCTCCAGAGCTCATTCCAAGTACCTTGGGAGGTTAATGAAACAATGAAAAGCGGTATTAAAAAAGTTGTTAATATTCTAGCTAATCAGGTTTCAAGGATAAAGCAAAGTTTTGTCTATCTTTGGCTATGACAAACTGCAACAGGAGAATGGGAACTCCACTCACAAGACATATTAAAGCACAGTGAGTTTCATTTAAGGGAGTTGCCACAGTCAGTTCTGAAGAACTAAACAAAGCTGTTAGCATCATATAGGAGTCTGCATATAACAAAGTGAATATAAAGAAAGAAGAATTAAAGTGGGTTGGTAACAGCAAGATACCTATTGAAATCAAGTTATAATCATCCAAATTCTTTCCCACCCTGTGTTCTTTCAATGCCCAAGAGACTGCAGATCAAGCTGGTAATGAAATCTGAGTTCAGAGAAATTTTAGTCCTTTACATTTACCCAGATGGCAGCAAGCAGAGGATTCTGTATAAATTTTGGAGAATAACAAAAACTGACTACTTTTTAGCATCTAGCCAACATATACCAGCATGTTAAGTGTATGACAGATGAGCTTGCAGGACAGGTAGCAGGGCCTGGGCATTCGAAACAAGCAAAAGCAGAAAGGGTCTGCTGTGCTCTCTGAAAGACCTTGCCCTGTGGTGCCCAAGTGATAGGAGGGGAGGGTAAAAATAGCCTTTTATTCCTAAGTCAAAGCATAATGCTTTGAACTGAAAGTGCAGGGAAGTGAGTGCAGAACCTTTAACCCTGGGAAAGAAATCAATGAGCAATTTCATAAATGTTTCCATGTGATGTCTGCCCCCTGGGGCTTCCATAGAATAGGTTTCTGGAAAAGAAGAATATAGATCTCACTGATCTTAAAACCCATCCTGTAAATCTCCTATTTTCAAAAATTCAGATACAAATGCCAAGGCACCATTGGCTATTACATTTTAACACTGATGAGTTTGTGTCTGGAATAGGGAAGTCTGTTGTTCAAATCAGTAAGGTTAGTCCCTCAAAATAATAAGACTCTTTTAAACATCAGTAAATTAAATTCTTAATGTTCCTTTTCGATTTTAAGTATGTCATAATTGTATTAGCCTGGGTTTGTTGGAGAAGCAGTCTTTGGCAAGTGTGTTGGGCTATCCAACCTCCTTGTTTTCTTACATGGTCTGTTCTCCAAATCACAGAAATATATTTTCCCCTGATATGAAATAAATAAAAGGAAAGTATATAAGAAGAAAATAGGACAGACTGTGGTGATCAGGCACAGGGCTTGGTCAAACAAGTGTACTGACCACACACAATTTATAGACAACCAGACACTTTTATTCCCCATTCTGTCTGCTCACCCTTTGTTTCCTCCTGCTCACCAGCAACTAAAACATTCCTGTGTTATCAACGCTGTTTCAGTACAAATCCAAAAAATAGCCCCACACTAGCTGCTGTGAAGAAAATTAACTGTATCTCAGCATAAAACCAGCAAAGAGGCCAGTGAGTCAGAATCTCTTTTTTCCCATCTGCCAACAAAATTTTTGACTGCTTTCTGCTCCAAATGTATTCCCCTTTCACTGTCAGGTGTCAGCTACCTGGCCTAAATAGTGCAAGCTCCTTCATCCCTCACTCCTTCAATATTTTCAATCCTAGGATTTTTCATTCAGCCTGTGTCCTGGCCTTTTTCTTGTGTCTTTCTCTTCACTGTATTGCCTTTGCTAGTCTTTTGACCATGATGGGACAAAATAAATAAAAGAAGATGAGCAATGAAGCAAGCAAATGAAAAACAAAAGTGTCAGACCTTCTAAGGTGACTACAAATACTTCTAAGGTGAGTTACAAATACTTTTATGAAGATAGAAGCTGCTGTTATTTCTAGATCAGATTTGCCTACCACTTGACCATTACAAATTTTCTCATTGTCTACTGTTGTAACAATAGATGTAGAAAAACAGAAGCTGATACATTTGATCTGACCTTTTAAAATGGATATTCTCACAGTTATATTTGATTCTATACTCAAAACATTAACTGAAGAAACTATTTTATTCATTCTTGTCTAAATAAGGTAGAATAAAGCAGGACAAAAATTTGTGATGTAAAGAGGGGTATATATCAACCAAGTGAAATTGAAGGACTTGGATTCTCAGCTGTAATCCAGCTAGTGATGATTCAAGAGACCCATGAACACTTGGATCAAATCAATGTAAAATTAATGAATCAAGCCTGTTTGGAGTTATTTATAGTTAAGATCTTTGTTGATTTTTCGAGTCACAAAAGTTTGTTTGATTGTGAAGTATCATCTCCCTATTGTTCTTTTTAATAATCGGATTTTACAGGTTTAAATAGGCATTTAATTTTGAATTTTCTCATTAAACAAATGAATTTAAAGTAGGGAATATTACAGGTAACCTTATTTACATGTACATATAAATATAGAAATGTACAATACATCATGTTATATATAATGATCAAGCATGATCAAGTTTCACAACATTCTTCTTTTTTTAAAATTATTTTGGTGTATAACAAATTAAAGCTCCTTTGTAAAAAAACCTATGAATTACTTTGTTGATTACAAATAATAATAAATGCTGGATTCAGGTGATTATGTCTGAAAATTACGTGACCTTTTCATTATAGTATTTTTCCACTTGTATTCCATCTCTTTTTAAAAATAAATTATTGCAAGACCTAGTAATACATAAATATATAAATTTTCTTTTGTATAATATTTTCTTTTACATATTGTTTAATAGAACCATTGGAATGGAATCGTCCAAGTTGGAAAGGAGTTTGTCCATTTCAGTCTTGAAATCTCCAGCCTCTAACTGAAAACTTCAATGATACATAGCCTTTACTCCAAATGATGTGTAACAGCCATGCATTCCCACCACCATCCACAATTATGAGCAAAAGAAGATACAGACAATAGATTTACTGTCACCTTCTGTTAGCTTTTAGAAGACTCACTCTAGGGCACGGCTGGCCTCTTGTCTGCCAGGGCACACCATTGACTCACATTCAACTTGTCATCAGCCCAAACCCCAGATCTCTTTCCATAGAGCTTCTCTCCAGCCACTTGTCCCCAGTTTGTATGTTGTTGTTTGCATTTCTGTAGAATCAAGAATTGTTGGAACTATATGTGGTTTATCTGTAAAACTAAATTTTTAGGGAATTCACATGATGGATATAAATCAGACGTATAGTTATAATGTAGTTACCTCAAATACATATAATTACAGAGCCCATATATCCCATAAAGAAATTAAGGAAAATTTTTCATAAGTCTACCTATATTTCATTAATTTACCTATATTTACCATATTGATTATTCAGTGCAACTACATTATTCATTTATAATTGAAATTAAAGTTAGATTGAAATTACAATCTGAATAAACTGTAATGCTGGGAGTTACAAGTAGTGTTGTCTTTGTGCTACACTTGTATCACAGAATCATAGAATCATGGACCTTGCTGCATTTCATTTTAAAGTCACAATATAAATATAAATATATATAAAATTCACTATATATATT
>NW_009951433.1:0-4000 GCF_000696875.1 Nestor notabilis | reverse complement strand
TTGGAACTGGATGAGCTTTAAGGCTCCTTCTAACCCAAAGCATTCTGTGATTCTATGTCCTATTACTGGAAGAGGCTAAACAGCAAATTGCAGGCATATATCACCAGACAGTCTTTTTAGCTTGCATGTTGCTTGCTTCCATTTTTTACTATTTTGGGTCAACAAAAATTATACAAAGCTATACTTCTATTGGAGATGTTAGACCTCAGCGGAAGAGAGGCTTGTTTAGACTCTTGCAACATCAGCGAAACCAGTCCAGGCCTCGCAGCTCACTATTGCTTTACATTTGAGCATCCCTGGATAGATTGAAAGAAATTGCAGCAGTCAGCAATTCCAGCAAGTGAACCCTTTAAAGACAAGCAGAGCCCAAACACCAGAAAACCCCCAACCTATCCACAACTGTTTACTAGTACTTTAAATGAGTCGTTTCATCTACAGGACAAGAATTGTGAACTCAGTAGCTACATACAAACACACACAGCCCTAAGGAAACAAGAGGGAGTTTTCTTGGAGCTTTGGAACCACCATAACACACACACAGCAAGTCAGCTCAGCTTCACTGGTGCCAGCACAGCTGGGCTGATTTCTACCAAGCTGAATTTCTGTCCCATCTAGCAGAAACATCACTGAGAACCTGTTGTGGCTTTCCCCATTACATTACTGCACTGTTCCTTATTCCTCATTCTTTTTCAAACCTACTTTTTTTATGGGAATAATTTATGTTAAGTTACCACATTTCCCATATCTACAAGTAAGAAACCTAAAGTTGTATTTCAGGATTATGGAGAATATTACAGTTGACAGTTCATGGGTTTAGGGTCCCACCCCCCAAAAATACCCTTAACACATACTGGAATAACAAATCATGGTATGAAGCTGGAGATCAGTGGTCTTTGCTGTGCTTTCCTTCTTGTAAATTAGCTCATTTCAGTTGACCAACATTACTGCATACAGAAAGAACAAGCTCTTTTCTGCAGCTCTTCTATAGGTAAATCAAATTCAAGCTGTTTGTATTCATTCTGTTAAGCCATAGATCAATTCCCAAGGTACAACATCTAAGTACTTTGTTAAATGATAATGCTACCTACCTAATAATCAAAGACCAAATAAACAGACGATGAAGTCAGTCATTAACAGCTACATATGGCTGAGCAGCACAGTGACCTTTCCTAATCACTGCATCTGGCATCACACAAGTGAGAAGAAAGAAATATTTAAAGCATTTATTATTTTTTGAAAACAACAACCTCAAGGACAATAAATTGTCAGGATACAAAATGCAACAGAAAAGCCATAATGTAGGTGTATCCCATGAAAGTTATTGCTATTCAAAGTAAGAGACAGTGAATGCCAGCCACAGAAATAGAGTATTTTAGGGAAAACTCCTCTAGATGAGTGAGTCACTGTGTGTCCAGTTGTCCAGTGATCCAACTGTACTGTTACTTGCTTGTGTTTGTAGCATCCTGAGGTAGAATTCTTCATATTCTTGCAGCAGCAAGCCCTCACTTCACAGCAGCACTGGCCAGTATCACTGATGAAGGCTTCCATGTATTTACTCACATCCCACTGCTGGCTCCTCCTCTGAGCTGGCATGTGGATTTGTGAACCTGCATCAGCAGCTGCATTAGTTAAACTGATCAAAAGTAGCTCAACAAGAAAGAAAAGCACAGTTTAAGTCAGATCAGCTTCCCAATTCAAACCACTGTATGGCTGTACTGTGCTTGTGAAGCTCTATAGGGATTTGCCTCAGGATGAGGAGACAAAGCAAGCAGCAGAAGCAGGGCAGGAGTGAATCTTTGAAAGGAGTCACTTCTACTACATTAATAATCTGTGAAACAACAGCCAATAGGCCTAAGTCTAATACAGAGTTAGCAGAGCCTATTGAAGTACAGTTAAATTTGGTCACACTGGTGAATAACGAATTGAAGGCATATATATGTACTGATACAGAATACAGTAAGTTATCTTCACTGCCATGGGCAGAATTTCATGTTTAATGACACACAAAAAAGTATATGTAACTCCCTGCTGTCAAGAGTTCATCCACATTCTGGCCTTATCTTCTTCTCCACTGCCCATTCTAGGTCTAAAAACAAGAGTAATCCAAGACAGGTAGACACATCTAGAAAACCTTTACTTCTGCCCAGCATTTCTCAGTTAAAAGACCCAACCTGGATTATGATGGTATTCCTTCAACAACAAAATGCCCATGGCTACCCAACTTCCATTCATTGTCACATGAACTGTTGTAACACTGGTTGTAGGGTTGAACTGCTATAGACGACAGTCTGTCTTCAAGCAAGAGGTGGCATTAGATGATCATGATCTCATCTACCCTTTAAATATAGTGGTTTTTCACATCAGCTTTTCTAAGTACACTTGAATGAGAAGACTTATTTGCCACCTCTATCTAGATACAATCCAAGGAAGTTTTTCTTAGGGTTCTTTCAACTTAAAGTACCATTAAATGACATTTTTGTCAATCAGAAGACACCACAGGGTAGGAGAGGCGATTGTGTTTGTAAGAAAAGATGGAGGAAAGCTCTATGTATAATGAAATCACATGACAATAGATTGAAGGAAGAACCACAGAAGATGCACACTGGGCTATGACATACACAAGCTTGCAAAATTGGGCTGACCTTGGCACAAATGAGATGCTGGTCAGTGATGGTCAAGAACTTGTCCCAGAAATTCCTCCAGAACTTCCCAGGCTTTAGGCTGCATGCTGCACTCCATCAGCTTGTAGAACTTGTCTTGAAAGCAAACTACAATAACACACGGCTCTGCTCTTAAGAGAGTCCAGGGCAAAAATTAAGAAGTCCTAAGATTTTGATTTTAAATAGGTATTTCAGACACAGCACTCATCGTATTTAAAAGTGGGGCAATTCTAAAGGAGTGAAATGAATTCCTATAAGCAGAAACTGAAAAGTGAAACAATAGAAATTAGAAAGAGGAAAAAAATGGGTTCTCCCATACCTAAAACAAAAGTCACTTCAGAATAAAATACTAAATTAAAGAAATATAGCCTAAGAAACAGAAAGGAAAAAGCATATAGTTAAAAAAGAAATTGAAGAAATTTAGGTAACCCTAAAGCCTCCCAAAAGAGGCAAAATTCTCAGATGTTGTAACAAACAGAAAAATCAAGAGACTGAAAGGAATTTCCGCTGTTTCACCAGTTGCCTTGAGGGAATGCATTTGATTGTATCTTTCCTCTCCTATCACCAAAGATAATGAGCAAACACCAGGACTATTGATGTGGGACCTATATTTTATTTTCTCTGTCTTGAAACGAATCAACTTAGTCCATTCCAAAAGAAATAAACCAACACCAGACCGCAGATTTCTTGCCAAGTCTAAGTCTGAAGTATAAGGTTCTACCATGGTGCCATCTGCAAGCGAACCGAAGTGTGAGCTATTACAGGCACACTTAAACATGATTATCCTTATCTGGCCCAACATTTACATACCTCGTAGGCCCACATTTCCAGAATGAAAGTTATCTTTGAAACTGAGATATCCATAAGTTCTGTCTGAAAGCTCAAAGGCTGTGATAAGATATACCACCTAAAGAAATATAGGGGATCCCTGATGAGCATTATCTTTGGCTTACAGCCCAAATAGTGCAGTGACCAAACATGTGTCTCCTCTTGCAATCCCCAGAATAGGAGAAACAAACCAAAGTTTTCTCCCAGATCTCTCTCTCTCACAGTAAAATACTGTATGGCTTTTTAATTCAATGATTTTAATTTAGTTGTCCCATCTGCTAGAAGTATTTTAATACAACATCTCTTTTTATATCCTAACATCAAGGTGATGTTGCCAACTAAGTTCTGCTGCAGCCATCTGTAAAAGGAAGGAGGGAGGAAACATGAAAACTTCTTATTTTCAACAACTTGGATTTCAAGCAGGATCCCAGGGATGGTAAAAAGAAAATAATTACTGAATTTATACCCTGCATGGATTTCTCTAGAAGTAACATTTGAATTATTTTTTTTTT
>NW_009951432.1:0-3374 GCF_000696875.1 Nestor notabilis | reverse complement strand
TTTCCCTAATGCTCAGATATATACCCTGTTTTACACCATTCTTATATTTCATGAGTTTTTAGGCTGGATTGTGTTCCTGAATAATCCTTCCATCTGATGTCATGCAGGGTTCATAAGTACTACCATGTAAGATTGTTGAAGTGTATTTATATCCAGATCTGATCCTGGTAACAGAAGTAGGTCTATAGTTATTCCATCATAGAGGGAAAGGTTTTTGTGTAGCTTCACGGGATAATGAATCATGACTCAAATTTTTGTTACTTTAGAACATATTTACCTGAAAAAATGTGTGAGTGGTTATACGTACAACATATTTCCCAGTCATGAGATTATACTGAAAAGGTGAATAAAGCATGACTATCTGTTATTTTTCATAGTGCAAGAACATGAAATAAAATAGAATGATCAGGCAACTTTAAAGCAGGAGTGAACAAACACAAAAATTTCTTTCTTACATGCATAATTGTATAATTCATGTTTTTGATTACTGAGAAGTATAAAATGGTTCAGGAATAGATTAGGAAACCTGTATATGGAATATAAATTGATTGCAGTTAAGCACAATGGTCTAGATGAAACTTGTGGATTGGAAAACCATCTGTGACTGGTGGAGGCTGAAAATAACGGGGTGTTCTTTCACTATGCTATTTTTAATGCTCTTCTCAGCATCTACTTCTAGCTATTAGCAGAGATCAGATATCAGTTCAAATCATTCTGTTTTGGATATCCAGTTTATTAAATTATCAGATTTATGCAAGTTCTCTGGGAGAAAAATATCAAAATCTGGTTTTCCAAAAAATAATTTCAGTGTGAAATATCTAAATTGAATATTGATCGAAGTGATCTTTTCAGATTAGTGTATATTCAAAACTTATTTCCCACTAACATAGTTCTTTCGTGACTGATTTTTCAAGATGACAAGACTTGCTGAGGAAATGTCATTAGTAATCCTTACTGTCACATTAAGAGATTGAAGGCCTGATCCAGACAAAATTTCTTATTGGAAGGAGATGGTGTTATTAAGCTACAACTATGAAAAGATTAAACAAAACTTTGCTTAATCACACTGATCATGGAGACAGGAGAGAAGAGAAGAAAGAGGAAAATAGAGAAAATGAGAAAAAAGGAAGAAATAATCAACTGTGAGAATATAGGACACCCACATTTCTTTCCTTAGATGCTTCATAAGTTCACTGTGCAGGAATATGCTTTCAGCCAGACTTAGCTAAGTCAGGAAAAATTCTGCTGAAGTCAACAGCTACATACATAAGAAAATGGTTTAAGGCCCACTGTGTCTGCAGACACAATTCTGTATATTCAGTATCTGGCTGTTTTGTAAACGAAGGAACCCTACTGTGTTTCTATTCCAATAAAACAATCTGGAGGTGCTTCGAAACAAAACAAAAAGAACCCTCCTTAGTTCTTTGAAGTCCTTTGTAACCTTCCCAGCCAGCTGGCAGCAACATGGGACAGGGATGCTGTTGTCCTATTTTTCTATGAAAGAGCTGTGTATGGGTGGCAAAAGGAGAAAAGATAAATGCACAGAATGGAAATGGATACATTTCAAATAGTTTGGAAGTAGGATAGGAGGAAGCAGAGAAATATGTTGCACTGATGATCTTAAATATAGTAGGTTTGGGTGTTTTATTTCTCTATAGATGTCATTTTACGGCCAGACATTCTACATCAGATTCTTACTTCCTGGGATAATATTTTTCAGTTATTAATATTTTGCATTGTATAATTTCCTAAAAAGAGTTTTCCAATTAGGCAAATCATCATATATATGCATATGTATATATGTGTGTGTGAACTAAAACACAATCACACTGTTCTCCTCCATGTTAGTATAGGCAACTTAGTTAAAGTGGAATGGCTATGTGTCAAGGTTTGTTTAACTGGTTTTTTGACCACAGAGGAAAAAGAATATTGTTACATGGAAACATTCTGTCCCATAAAAGGGCTCATTTTATGAGTTATGAAATATACAGTATAGTTTGCTCATACCAGAGAGTACACCAAGTCTTTGGTGTCTCTTTGCGTGAAGATCCTATGTACCTACCCTGTCTCTCACCTCCACAGTACAGTGTACAACACAATAGAAGCCCTGGTAACACCTTTGGTAAAAAACTTAATGCTTTCCAAGATCTTAGTACAGAAAAGGTGGGGAGGTTTGTTCCAAGGAGTGAATAATCACACACTGTGTGACTCAGTTTCTTCCTTTCCTGACATAGGAAACCTGTTCTGCTCCACATGGGCAGATCTTCACTCCTCTCATCTCTACCAGGAAAAACAGGGTCTCTTGCCACAGAGGTGATTGGATACCACAGTATGATTCGGTGACATAGCCTTAGGCATCTAATGAAACTATAAATCTTCTAACTGCCAGTTCAGAAAGTCTCAGATTTCCACCAATTGTGCATCATTACAGATGTCTTGTATATTACAGTATGTCTCTCTCAGTTGGCATCGGAAGCTCATGTCTGAAAAAATAACCTAAACCCTTAGAATTATCTTACTCTGGTCAACTGTGAGACAATACAGCTTGTTACACTCAAATGCCTTTTCTGAACATTGGAATATCTGTTGCAATTGAGAGAAGATGCTGAGTTCTGGCCTTATCTGTTTACAAAATGACCTGTCTTGAACAGCTGTATATCACTTTTTTTTATCTCATTTCCCTCACAGTTGCAGTGATTTGCCACCTATAGGCTGCAGTCTGTTTTGTCTGGATTTCATTTGTGTTAGTTGACTTTCTTTTTCCAGATTAATTATTTTTACATTTGAAGGCAGGGCATAGTGAGGGATATATCCATTATGGTGTCTTAGGTGTACTCAGGAATAAATATGAAGACTAAAGACCAAATTCATTCTTCCTGGCAATATGCATGACTAATTTGCATAGCCAGTGTACATTTGGAGAAAATTTACAATAATTCCATAAATAGATGCTTATCATTAACAACACAATTACAGTTAAAATGGCATTTCACAGCATTTTCATACTGTAACCATGAACTTTTAATGCTGTAATCCTGCACTTACAAATGGTCATTAATCAACTAATTTGACTTCACAAAACCTATTCTGTTCAAATTTACCATGTAATGACAGCTATTTTGAGTAGACCTTGTCTGTGATATTAATCTTTAAAGCATAGTGCCTGAACATCTCAAATAAAATATGTTGGGACATAAAGATGGCTGTGTTCTTAAGTCGATTAAGGCATCCATAGCTTCTTCCAGAGCTTATTTATGCTCCAGTGGCATTTTCTGCAAGCTGAAAGAAGTAGCAAAACCCCAGCAACTCCCACTGTGGGTTTTGGTTGGGATAGAGTTAATTCCTTGTTTTGTTTTGCTTGTGTGCATGGCTTT
>NW_009951431.1:0-4089 GCF_000696875.1 Nestor notabilis | reverse complement strand
CTTTGTGGGAAGGAGGCCTGTGCCTTCTGATAGGGGTAAGAGATGTAGATTGTCTCTGCATAATTTGAGCACCTGAACAACCCTAGCTATTCTATGATTTAATCAAAATCATGTGTTATCTGTGACTGGAAATTGAACTTTGGTCCTTCAAATCCACATCCAACATTGTACTCCTTAAATTATCCATTCCACCCATATGCATTTCCTCTGCACAACAGAATTACAGTCAGGAAATTTCTTATTATTCAGAGTATTCGAGGCTCATTCTTCTGAGTTGAAATCAACAGATTATGTTACGCTGCTCCTTGGAAGGCAGAAGTCCAAGGACAGCCCTTTCCTGGCAGCCACCACACTGTGAACTGTCATCCAGTGCCTCCACGTGGTCCAGGGTCCTTGAGCATCTGCTGAGCTTCTCTGCCTGCACCAGACCCAACTCAGTCACACCTTCTAGCTTGGTGCATTTAAGAAAAGATCCACCAGAAACTCAGATTCATTCTGACAATATGAATGTATCAAATATAGCCATTTTTAGTATATCCACAGCTGCAGATGAAGCTTTGTCCTCAGAAGGCAGTCAAAATCCTTTTATTTAACAGGAAGCAGCTGAGGTCGCCTGAAGACACACAAGCTATACACCACTCTCTGATGCTGTGCAAGTTTAATTTCACTTGACCTGTGTTCTTTTTGCCAGTCTCCACATACATTAAAAAGAACAATTATGCAACCCTTTTCCTTACACAGTCTAACTGGGACTTCCTCTGTCAGAGCTGATTCAGGATTTCTGCTCTCCTGCCTCCATCTTTGTCAAGGCTCAAAATTGCCCTCTAGAACTGAGATAAAAGTTTAGGGGAATATTCATGATCTATAAAGCAGTATTCAGTCTCTGCCTACTTAGGGATACACTCATGTGGTCAAGGACTGATGAGCCTGCAATAGCGCTGTGTCTAGAAAGAGACACCAAGTTACATTTAAGGCTGTTACAGGCAATTAGGGCACTAGTAGAACAGGTCTAGGGTGAGCAGAGACTAAGGAGCAAATGTCAGTTCATGGGCTAACTGTAGCCCAAACATTAGTTGTCACCCTAATCTGAGACTGTCACACAGCCCTGAATCATAATTAGAAGAAAGGCAACAGCCTTTGCTAACCCTAAAATATCCTCTGAGCTTTTTCTGCTACCTAGAAAATAATCTGTACCTTCAGCTCTTACTATGCCACACTGAATGCAACCCAGGAGACAAGTTTCTCTCTACCCCTATATCTCCTATCTTAAATCCATCCCAATTGTTCATGAAGGACTTAGTAACAGAGATCCTAAATTATTTTTGTCCTGAACCCTGAGAGTGTCTAAGTTCAATTATAAACATCCCTTTAGCACACACCAGGGCCACAGCTAGAAACAAAGCAAAGATAGGTGCATGATTGTGCGCTTACCTCTGTGACCTCTCCTACACCTGGTATTAACTCACAGTTTCTCTGACACAAAAGCTGTTCTTAAATTTAGACTAACCTTTATCAGCAAAAGCAACTGGACCAACAGTGAAATATAAACAAGAATCCCTGGCCAGCCTTAGACACAATTGTAGTTCATGGGCTTTCTACTGGTCACAAGCCAATAAACCAAGCACTTCAGCCACTGCCATCCTGCACCTTACTGCAGGTGTTCTCAAGCAGAAATAAAAATGCAGAACCAGACCAGGTGATTTAAGCTGAAACCAGATCCACAAATCAGCATCATGTCTGAGAACAGACATGGGTGCTAACATCCGGAGGAAAGGCCTTGCCACACCATCTCTCATTCCTCTGGCCCAGAACCTGGTCCTGCCTGGGGTTTGGCTCGATCACATTGCCCTGCGATCACTGAGAGCAGCCATGCTCCCAACCCAGCCAACACCGTCCTGCTGTCAAACAAACCCTGCCTTCATCATTCCTCTGATTCCTAATGGGACTGGTCTCCTTCCTTTGTTTCAGGAGTGAGGCTACCACATCCCCTTTTCAAGACATATACATAATTTGTGTCACCATCTCCAAAGTGCTGAGCTTTATTTGCTGCCTCAGTCCCAAGACTCTCACCTTCTTCTTCCAACCGGTATCAGAACCATAATTCATCCTTTTATGTGTGTTAGAAACATAGTTCAGAAAGAGCACAGAAGAAGCAGCCACATGATTTGCCTCAACTTGTCATCAGCAAGATGAGCAGAATAAATTATTTCACAGAAAACAAATGAGGCTCATGATGAAATTTTGCATCAAGCTGGAAAAGTGATACGCGTATTTTACAGCAACATGAAATGTTATTTGGGGCTCCTCCTGGCATTTATAGAGCAAATCTTTCAAATTACACAGGAAAGGACACCACCATCAGGGTCATCTTCATCGCTGCTGTAATTTTTGTACCTAAGTGCTAGCCAAGGTGAACTGAATTTACTGTCCATGATAAAAATAAGATTTAATAAAACTCACCTTAAAAACATACATTTACTTCAGCAACAGGAGCACAAGAGCACAGATAGGCCTGTAGATTGCCAGGATATGGCTGCCATCGCAAGTGCTGAGGACTTTGGACATGCCTCTGAATTTTCAGCTGTCTTCCTGTGCCACACCATGACCATGGCTTTTGGGTTTTACCAGTCTTGTGCAGACGTTTCATGAAGGACTGACTCAGAATCATGCTATGGTCCTCAACACCAGCAGGAGACCATTTTCCACAAAATGGCCTCCGACCTCTCAACACTCATCTTTTAGGACAGTCTGCAGGACAGCTTTAACAAGTTACTAGCTGAGACTCATGGATGTTAAATAACCAGATGCTAAAAATCATCCCCTCTGAGACATCACTTGTATGGCAGGTTGTGGATTTCCACTGATCTCATGCCCCTCATTTTTCCGCAGCCAATAATTACCCCTTTACCCTCCCAGACAGACCACCTCTCCTTTCCCAGTGTCTGCACTGGACCCTCAGGCATTAACTTGCTTTTCCTGAAAGAACATCTTTATCCTCAGACTGGACTTGGTTTCAGTTTACTTCTTCTGTTTCAAGTCTGGACAGGGCCAGTGTGCCAGGCAGCGGCTTCATTTTTCCACATGCAGAAAGTGCTGTTACCTCACTGTAAAACTTGCCTAGATGTAGAGCAAGACCATCCCACCTACAGCAGGAACGCGAGTACTTCCCCTCTGACACAAACGTGTACTTTTCTCCCTCGCTTGCTGTCTCGCTAGCAGCCACCAGGCTGTGCTGAGGGATCACTTTTCTCCGTCAGAAAAACTTGCTGAGAAGCTTTTTGCAAGAAGCTGTGTTTTCCCACCGGCGGTACAAGGAGAACGTGTGTACCTGCCCGAGACTGACACCTCTGCCCAGAAGTGGGAGGAGGAAAGGTAGACGTTTCTCCCATCAAAATAACAGAGCAGTTTGTCACCGTGCACAGTATCCCATGTATTCCCAAGGCTTCTGTCAGACAATTTTAAACATCCCCTAGTGACAACTACGTCATTTCTTGAACACAGGAAGGTAATACAGGAACTTTACCCCAGACAGTAGGTACTTTCTTCCAGCAATAAACTAGCCCATGACACCCCACATGAAAACTGTTCACTTAGGTTGTCTTCACAACCATGCATTGCAGGGAAAAAAAAAGGGAAACCTTCACTTGGTGAAAGTGAAGCTATAGTTCTGCTCCTAAAAGAAGTGCCCTCTTCCCTCCTGCTTACACAGCTCTTCTTTCTTCTGCTTCTGCCTACACAATTCAGCTGCCACCCTTATGAGGGCTCTGGCAGGCACTGAACCTGTCATCTACCACAGTAGATAACTAACCAGTTTGCTGTGCCTGTTCCTTGCTGCCTGACACAGTTGAGATGACAGGGGTGCCAAATGATGAGCAGATTAGCCCAAGGCAAGCAGTGGGAGCATGCTGGAGATTGGAGAACAGAGGAGAACAGGGACCTTCTTTCTTCAAGGCAGCCAAGCCCTTAAATAAGCTCATTTCTTGGGAAACACACCTTTACTCTGCTGCTATCTGGCTGGTCTGTCTGGCTAAACTGAAACTCTTTTGACAAAGATCCCTGTCCTCTTCTAATTGAAACTGGCATATATAT
>NW_009951430.1:0-3917 GCF_000696875.1 Nestor notabilis | reverse complement strand
CTGCTGTAGCTGAACCCAGGACAGCAGTGAAGCAAAGGATGAGCAACTACTCAACTAGTGGTGCAAAAGCCAAAGTACAAACCCAGGTATCACTTCCTAAGATAAGACATATGTCTTCCTTCTGGCAACTGTCCAGAAACTCTGAGAATCTCTGGGGGCAAATGAGGAGGAAGGTGCATCTCCCAGGGGCATTTTGGGCTTAAATGTCAAACTGCATCCAGCCTTTCCTTGTGCATGCTCCCAAACTACAAAGATCAACCACATACAAGATATATACACTGAGCAACCTTTTTCTCCATAGGATCTCTCAGGAGCAGCAGGCTTTGAAGAAGGCACCGCCCAGATTTTACAGCCAGCTGCCTGACCTCTTTTACCCTATGGGTGAGCAAATCCAAGCTGGTTATTCCAATGCAAAGCCTTGAACTGATAGATGGATTGAATCTTTCTCTTAAACCCTACTCGTGCCCAATTAATCTAACATTCCTTGAAGTTCAAGCTCTAACCTACCAACTCGCAGCCTGACTGCACCCCACATGCTTTGTTCAAGATCATGTGATTCTTTAAACATGATCTAGTCTCTCTGCTGTGGTTCATCACCTTAAATGTGCTACAGTTGTCTCAAAATGCTATGCTTATTCCAAGACCGCTGGCTCAAAGATTTGGATGTGTCCATATGGCCAGCCATAACCCAAAATTCCTATACACACACTACAGCCAGGCAACTGTTGAGCTCTTCTGCTTTTTTACTGTAGGACTTCTCAGATAAGAGCTCTTCACCTTCCAGTCATGTCAGAAGAGAACTCCATTCCCCTGCAATTTCTATCAAGTGCTAAGGAAAACAGAAAAAAGAGAGGATCTGGGTTTATGCAGCACTTAGTGCAATGAAACTCCTGACATCATGAAAACAGCATCTGAACAGGCAAATTGCAATCTTAGCTCAGAATGAAAAAAAATTACTCTGAATTATAACATAGGAAATTTAACCAGATAGCTCACTGGAGACAGTGAACGGAGTAAGTATAAACAAAGAGCCAGCAATGTTACGCTCACTTTTCAGAGAGTTTACAGAAGCTAGTGAGACAGCAAAACCACAACAAAATAACTGGGATAAGTCCCAGGTGGCTAAACAGCAGTTTAATTAGAGCAAGTAATGCAAATGCTGCTGGGGAGGAAACCCAGTTCTGGCAGCAAAAGCAGTCTCTACTCCATTTGCAGAACACTCACGGCAACTTTCCCTGACCGGAATCCAAGGCACTGCAGGCAAGGAGGGCAAACAAACAAGGCCAGCATGTGTTGGTAGGAGATGGTTCAGCTCCCACACTGTGGACAGGACTTGCTCTGCATGAACATTAGTGTTCATGGCTCCACAGGCCGGGCTGCACACCAGTCCCTGGCATTTGTAGCACTATGTCAGAGTGCCCAATGGACCACAAAGACTACCTTGTGCTGCCAGGGCAAGAGGCTCAATTACACATCTCCATCCCTGCTTCCAGGCCTGGTAAGCTCACTGTAGCAAGTATTGTCCAAGTAACCCTGATCTCATGCTTTTCAGACCAAGGAAGAGCTCCCAGAGCCTGGATGCCAGCTTTCTGCTCTCTAGCCTTCCCCTCAAGGTGGGATTCTAGGTCTCCTCCAGCCACCTCAGTGGTCACTATAGCAGCACTGAAAAACAGTAGATTTGAAACATGAAACATCAAATTCAGTTGAAATTAGCAAGCAAGGTAAAACTGAAAGTTAATTTGACAAATCTTCAGACTTTGAATCAAATTCTTGCAAATTTTTTTGATGCGAGGGCTCAGAAGTGAAGCTGCACACAGGGTCACTGGGTGTCTCATCTTGGAGATAAAACAAGACAAAATCAGAACAGCACCAAAAAGCTCAAAGGCCCCATCCACCTACTTCCAAAGTGCATCCTGCACTTTTGCTGTATCCCGGAGCCACAAAGCCATCTTCAGCTTTTTCCCTTTTCCTATTTGCTCTTAGTATCTAACACTTATTTTTGGGTATCCTTATCCCTTGGGTCCCTCATCTGCTCAAAACATTTCCTTACAAAGCAACTTCTCTGGACTAAGAATGGAATTTTATTACAGCACTTCTTTGGAGCCCTGTATATCTACCTCACTTGTGGGTTCCTAAAATGTAAGTTAAAGGCAACAGACAACTCCTTGACACAAATTTTTACTACCCCAAAATGTCTGTGTCCTACCACTTGTACACACTCAGAGTGGCTTCACTAACATAACATGTAACTAATGGCTTAAGTGCAAACATTTGCTTAAAGCTTTTCCCAAGTTTTAAGACGAAAAGTACCATTAAACATGAAGAAAAAAACACAAATCAAGAGAAGACACAAAGAAAACACACAGCACTGGAATGCAAGAAAATGCAACAGAACTTCTGCTCAGTGGTGTGTGAAGCAACACATTTCTCTCCCATCACAGTCTCAGAAGCAATCGGCAGCAGGTTCAGCTTGCAACACAAGTGCTTCTGCCATCTCTTCATTTCTTGTGATAACACAGCTAAGCCACGTCTACATCAATGGCCTCAGTATTGCCCCTGCCAACAGGGAGGTAAGCTGAAGATACTGGCTTGTGTAGAAAACACAGCTGCAAGCTCTGGGCCTCATCCAATTTCCATAAAGGTCAACAGCAGCAAGAACAGACCTGAAGTGAGTGAAATGATGAGCCAATGCCCCACCTGTGGGAAGGGCTACTTTAGCCCACCAGCATCATAAACAGGGGCAATACTGTTCTCCCTCATTCCTATCTCCTTAAAACACTTTCAGCCTCCACGCACTAAGAATGCCAGAACAGTGCCTGCACTCAGCCTCTTACACATGAGCTAATCGCCTCACAGAGATTACACCGTCCATCACGTCAGTGTTCCAGGAATGTCTCTGTGCCACATTTCACCCCTCCAGAGGTCACCAGGATGGACCAGCTGAGATAAGCACAGACTACTCTGAGTGTATCTAAAGAGCAGAAGCACCAATCCTCCTGCCTCTTCTACCAAGCCCACAGGTTCACTGAAATCTGATGTACACTGAGAAAAGGAAACACCTGGTCACCGTTCTCTCATCAGTAAGATGGTTGTAACATTTCAGTAGCAGTAAAGTATCTGATAGTATGGCTCATAAAAACATATTCGCCAGAAAAATCGACCCCTGATGGTCCGAATGGGACATCCTCTTCCAATTGGCCAAAGGGCTACAAACAAGGCAGCTCCTTTACCGTGTTCAGAGAAGATGTAGCCTGGAGCGAGCTGCAGGGACCAATATTAATCCTTAATTAATTTACCCTGTTTGCTGGCTGCCTGGAAGGGGAAATAAAACAGCACGTTAATGGTACTCACAGAGGGTGTTAAATTCAAAGAACAAGGAACTGCTGGCCAGGCAGAGAAGTATTCCCAGCAGCTCAACATCACCCTTGTACAAGCAGCTTTACAAAGTATCCTAATAGACTCCCCCACTAGGAGGAGTCCGGGCCAACACCTAGCTCCCACAGCCAGGAATCTATCCCGAGATAATTCATTTGCCCTGGCTGATAGGGCAGTAAAGCCAGGACTGGCTACAGGAGGCCGAGAGCAGCAATGAGAATTCTTCAAATAAATCTGCCTAGGAAAAAAATTACAATAAACCCAGGGAAACAGAATAGAGACTGGCACTGCCTGGAAAGAAAAGCAGGGATTTCGCCTGAGGATTTTTCACTTGCTTTCATTCAGTGCTTCATCCCAATAGCGAAACTGTCCTTTCCTCCTCCAATTTCAGCCCAAGCCTCTTATTCCTGCCGGGATTTCTCCGGGCTGTACGTGCCGGGAGAACCCCGACGGGAAACCAGTGGGAGCCAGGACAAGCGGCAGCCCACCGGCCGCGGTCGCACCGGGAGAGGTAGCCCCGCCCCGACAGCGCGGGCACCACG
>NW_009951429.1:0-4141 GCF_000696875.1 Nestor notabilis | reverse complement strand
ATAACTATAGTATTATAATTATTCTTATATTCCTGTGCATGTGTCAAAATCTTATTTAAGGCAAAAGAATGAGAGAGAGAAAGATGGAAAGAGGGCTGGAGTTTTCCAAGGACAGTTTTCTGCTCCTTTCAGCTTCAATGATACAGTTGCTGCTAATGTCACTGACAGAGAATTTCAAAAGAAGTTTCAAACAAAAGGATCTCATCACTAACCCCCAAGGCAGACAAAGGCCCTTTGAAAAATGGTTGAGATGCCTCAAACATAATATCCAGATCTTTGAAGAAATGCATTCAGTCTATTTTAAAACCTTAAGATACTGAGGGGTTGCATTAAAAAAACCCACTGAATTCCAACTCAAAAATTTGCTACATTCCCCATTATCAGCTCCACACTATTTTATTATATGCTTCCCTCCATTTATGAAAGGCATTTTTAAACTACTTTTGTCTGTGGGGAAGTTCTTACATACTGGGTTAATACACCGGACATCTTGCCTTTATAGCAATTCTGTTTCATTTTGAGAAAAGATTTCTGACCACTGTGGGGTTCACGTATTTTATAACTGAACCAAAATCTCTTCAGCTCAGAATGTAACATGTAAGGAGAAGCAATGGGTCCACCGTATGCCACTAGTCAGCTTTTACTAGTCCATAAGATACTCCCCCAGTGCTGACGAGGGAAGTTCAAGTATACAACAGGGAAGAAACAAGTGATTACATTACTGTGTCCATACCACTGGCAGAGGTTAATTGCATTTGGGAGCAAGGTGCTAAAATGATAGAGTTCATTTGGGAAACAAAACAAAATAAAAAGCAGGACAGACAATCCTGCGCAAGAATCAAGGCTTCCCCACGAACTGAAGAAAAAAACCACAAACTAACAAACCCAAACTCATGTACCCTACACACAGGGGCACAGGGAGAGGAAGAGTCATGTAAGCGAGCAGTTACTCTGTAGGTACTCTTAGGACACTGCCAGAATCTTGAATTCTCATGAAACAGCAAGAAATTTGCAAAACAAGACAAGACACAAAAATACGCCATGGGTCAATGTTTTCAACTTGAAGCAAGAGTTAGGTCACATATCATTCACTCTGTTCACATTAATCCTGAAACTGTACACAGGAAACCTGAATGTGAATCACATAAAATTCAGACAAGTATGGACAGAGCTATGACTTGCTATTTCCTCTACCAATCCCACCCTACAGAGAACAGCAACCACCACAAGCAGTGCAGTGGCACACACAATACAAAACTGTGCAGATCAATGTAAGGATCTAAAATCGCATGTGGGAACACTGAGTTTTTCCCTCCAGAACATCTGACCTGAAATTAATGTTATTAAAGCACATGTACTCCCTCCTTTGAACCCAGATGGTTTTTCCATAGCATCACTGCAAACGGCACCTGGCAGGCACATTGATGGATGCATCGCATGACCTCATGAATCAAAGAGGAACTGTAATAACACTTGATTAGCAAAACCAAATATAGGCACTTCGGACATCAAGCACAACAGAAAATCTCTTTTACAAAAGGTGTGGAAGCAGATTTTCACAATAGCCTCAAGAGTGACAGTGATCAGTAGTGATGCTTTCACAGTCTGCTCATCACCTTTATCCTATCTAGACTGTCTGCTAGTTTACTTTCCTTTGAATACTCGTTTAGCCACACGCTGAAGAAGTACAGACATTTCACTCTTTTTTTCAAGAAAAGGATGTGGTTTAAGTCATAAACACAACACTGATGCTGCAGCCTCAACTCTCAGTGCATTTCCTTAAAGGCTTCATAAATACATTGAACAATGGCAGTATCTAACCCCAGCAGACCAGCAATTTTCAAATGCCACCACCTGAGGTCTTTCTGAAGGTTAGTAATAAAAAAGTGTATAAAAGCAATCCTGCTTCCTTCTGCTAAAGAAACCATTCTATATTCATGCATATTGATCAAATCTGAAAAGGATTCATATAGGTATCTGATACACCAGAAACAGATGAAAAAGGTCATCCAAGTACTTCAACTATGCTAAAGCACAACTGAGATGCAAAAACTAGCAACTAGTTATGGAATAACGCACAATAGTTAAGACGGGAAAAAACCAAAACTCTGACCATTAAAAAAAGTGAGAAAGAAGAATCCACTAGCCAGGGAGAGAGGATTGCAATTATTTTGGGCTTTTTTTAGACAAAAATTCCTTTTCAGCCTTGTACAATAAACTTCTCATATTGCAGGTTTGAGTTTCTGAGTTCATTTAAATGAATAAAAAGCAAAACACTTGCCACAGCCCAAATTATTAGAGATCCTCAGCTTTGAATCCTCCTGAGGGGCCTATATAGGACTGTCTGTAGCAGTAAACCTGTTGATTTGCTGGTTTTAACCATAGGAAGAGAGAAGAGATGGCAGCTCTATGGGGAGTACAATGCAATGGTACAGCATGACACTCAGCAGCACTACGAACTTGCTTCAAAGCAATGCCATGAGGATTTCTGCAGGGTGCACAGCCCCAAGTGTGCACTTCTACAATGCAGCATTGAACAGCAAAGAAAGCAAAGGCACTGAGAGAGCTCTTCAAATACTTCCCTGTGGACAATCTAGATATAGCTGGCCACAAAGGAGTTATGTTTGGGAGACTTCACCATGCCAAACCATGACTCAGTGCAGAAGTTACTTGATGTTACGATATTCAGAGGAGAGACTACAGCCCTTTTTCCTGACTCGCCCCAGCCACTGGTTGTATGATGCTGCATTTGCTTGCTGCTTATGGAGGTTTAAAAAACAAACAAAACCACACATACCCTTGCCCCCTCCCAAAACAAAACAAAACCTAACCAACCAACCCACCCACAAAACCAAAACACAAAAACCAAACAAAAAAATACCAACAAGCAATGTCCAAATTTGCTTCATCACATCAAAGGATGTTTGCAGTGGCCCAGGAACAAAAAGATATTCAGTGTCTTAAATGAGTAAAAACCCCAGATATTCAGCTAAATATTATTTTCTTAATTCAATTACCTAAAAGGTAATGAGTGAAATACATTATAAAATGAAACTTATTACAGAGCTTCTCAGAAACATTCACTGTAAAAGCGTCATGCCTAAGAATGATACATAACCACTAGAAATAAAGCAGTCTGTCACCTTATCAGCAACAAGACATCCTTTCTGGGCCCTCTGCTGTGAAAACCTTCTGGCTTTTGCAGAACTCAAAGTGACAGTGGACAGGTATTTTTGACAAAACCCCAACACAGCTGACATGCTGCCTCTGCAGCCAGCATTACCTTTGTTAAAAGAAAACAGATAAGGTTCCCCTTTTCAATATAAATTGTTGATCCCACAGGTCTGCAGAAGCAAAGTGGAACTCACATGACTGCGTGGGCTACAAAGAGCTGAAGCGCAAGTGGGACAATGGAACACACAGAGAAGGAACTCAGGACCTGACATGACAGCTCTGCCCAGTTCCTCTGCAGCAAACCAGACTCCGGGCGGGCAGAATTTCACTTCTGGTATTTTATTCTGAATTCCATCACATGCAAAAATGAGTCCTTCAGCATGCAAAGTAAATACACCAGCACATACGTCTGGGTTGTTTCTATATGTGGTTGAAGACTGGCTTTTCTTAATAACAAAAGTGTCTTTTTAGTGCTTGCTCTATGTTAAAAGAGTACCACAAAAAAAGGCTAAAAAGGGTAGACAACTTTAAAGGACTTTCTCACCATTCTACTCCCAGTCATACATTAGGCTAATCCGAATCCCCTTTGAGCTTAATGAGTAGGAAACACACCCTGAACAGATTGCCACTGCATACCAAGAATGGACTTCCAATTTCCTGCATTTAATTTAATTTTCACTTCCAAGCTTTTAGCTCAAGAGGAAAGAAAGCTCACAAGCTGCTATGTAAAAGCACTTTATTTCCAAAATTACATCCCTGCAAGTTCCTAAAATCTACCAAAACACTTAAACCACCTAAAAAGCAAAATTTACACTTACTTGCCAAGAATTAAAAGATTAAATTTAACACAGAGTAATTAATTTTAGAAGGGAATTTTTCCAATATACTGATTTCACTGCTTTAAGTCACTTGGGAAGTGTATATCCAGGCCAAAGCTAAGAAAAATTTTACACTCAAAAGTTGCCAG
>NW_009951428.1:0-4130 GCF_000696875.1 Nestor notabilis | reverse complement strand
TATATATATATATATATATAGCTTGTGTATGTAAAGTACGTATGTTCAGGATAATAGGCATTTGGAAAAAAAAAACAAACAAACACCAAAACAAACAGGAGAACAAGCCAAATCCATAACCTTGCCAGGTGGAATTATAGTTTTCCATTTGCCATAGTCACATGTCAAGGTTTTCCAGACAAGCTATTCTGCATCACAAAGTTTTCATTTTGGTTCCTGTACTCAGTGAATTTATGTATTTTTCATCCACTGTAGTTTTCCTACTCTGTACTGTTGAGTATATTGTCAGGTCCCGGATTTCATGAAGAAGGAAGATGATCACTATCTCCACTTATAGGTAACAGAACATAGTCAAAGCATAATTCAGAAGAAAACACAGAAGAAAACACAGGAATCCTAATTCTAAGCTTTTACTAAAATGGCTCCTTCCAGAAAAATCTTAATTAAGACAGGTCAGCTGTAAAACAGACAGAAGAGTGGGATTTTTTGGTTGGTGTTTTTTTTCTTTTCACTCCACTTCTCATAAATGAGTGAAATCCTTTCCTTGTATTTATAAAGCACCTCAGCTGACTGATGCAGGAATAAACACCACCACATGTACTCCGACTTGCAATTTTGGTGGTTCTTTTTGAAAGTAAGTGGTTTGTTTCTTACCATATGGTCATCCATGCGCACAAATAATGTTGGGCTCACTGCTAATGACAGTTTAGGAGACATTCATGGTATTAGATTAATTTATTGTGGGAAGAACTTTCTTCAGCCTCCACATTGGTGCATCTCTATTGGTAATAGAGTGGGAGAGTAAAAGACCAGACTGACTCTGCTGCTTTTTACCCATCCATGTAAATCACAGCAGAGATTTATGACAATTATTTAAATAGTAGTGCTATAAGAAATAACAATAAAAATCCCAATGTACTTGGCTTTGGATACAGTGAAATAGATTGCCATTTGCAACACAGCTTACCTTCAGGTACCTTACTGTTGGTATTGTTACACCACTTGGATGCTGCTGGATTTTAACTGCTACTAGGGTGCCTACAGCTCAAAGAAAGGTTTTCAGCTTTTATATGTTTGCTGAGGGAAAAAAAAAATAAGGCCACTTACTTTTTACAAGCTCCTATGCGAGACTCTCGGATCCTATACAGCAATGCTTTTGCAAATGCAAATGATGCTCTGTTACTGATGTCGTAAACAATGACAAATCCATCAGACCAGTGGAGCTCATCTGTGAGGGAAAGCTTCCCCTGCTGTGGCTGAAAGAAGTTCAAATTCACATGCAGAAAGAATGTTACTGTTGTCACTGTGAATATTAGAATGTTGTATCTTTTATTGCAAAACAAAATTAATAGGTCTAGGTGCTGGCATTGAATTCAGGTGAGTCCTGCTCCAAAAGGCTCATAAATAACCAGCACTACAGATGGCACTTTGGATCACTGACAAATTCATTGCGAAACATTTACAGTTTGTTTAAGCAGTAAAACTGTGTAACCTGTACAGCCATTGCTCATGCTGAATATTTTGCTGTTACATGAGAATGAAACATACAGGAGATACCAGTATTTGTGCGGTTTCTGGTTATAGCTCTGTTTTGCACATTCCTAATAGTCTGACTACAGTAAGCTTTCATTTTGTTTGTGTTTTTCTTCTTTTATTTCTTCTTCGCTTTGTTGAAGTCTGAAACATTGCTTACCCACATGGTAAATTTCTAAAGACCTAAGAAAAAGATCTCCTTTCAATCTGCAGATGACTTCAAGAAAACTTGTGACAAGTCACCCAAGTGATGATGGGGTTAATTATCCAATCCTTGAGTCCCTTCACCCCAAGAAACTGTTGTACTTAGGATTTCTAGAAACCAACAGCTGCAAACTGTCCCATTAAGCTAAGGACTGTAATTTCAAAACTATTTTAAAATAGCCTATCCCTGCAGATAATTTGGCAGCAGAGAGAAAAACCATGTGACCCAAGACAGGTAAAAAAACGGAAGTTGACCAGGAGAAAAATAAAAAGCCCCTTGACTTTTGCTCTGGAAAACCCACCTTGAACAGCAATTTGAGCACTGTTTAAGTTATCCTCTCACTAGTTTATACATTGATATTTTCACTGTATAATCGCCACTGACATCCCACCCTGGTTGCCTTGATTAGCTCAGCATCTGGGCAGCACAGTAGCATCATAAACAGCTGGACAGGGAAGGCTGTAACTTCTCTCGAGGGATGGAACACTGGCAGTGAAAGGGGATGCATTAGAATGAAAAGACGGAACAAGTTTCCAGAACTGTCTGAAGACTTCAGTATCTTGAATACAACAGGGTTTTTTTAATGTGGTGGTGACTGCACAGCTGGCTTAGGGGCAGGAAAGATGACTTGTGTGTATCACAGCTGTTTCCCAGATAGATGAAGGGACAGGGAGCTTTGCAGAACAGGAATCCAGCTGTTAGAGAGAAGCCTCAGGGAGCAAGATTTCAGGAAGCAGAAATAAAAATGGCAACTCTTCCTTCCCCAGTCTGACCTCCTCTTGGGACGTGCTTTTCTTCCCCAGCTACCATGGCATATAGGACCTCTGTACCCCATCCACCTCTTCCTAGAATCACCAGTCCTATCAGATGAAAAGCAATACCACTCTGTATTTGCTACCTACTCCTCTGCAGGCACTAAAAAGTCAGGAAGAAAACAACAAACAGCTAAAATTAGGCCTTGTTCCTAAGAAGAACTGTATAGGACAGCTCAGAGTGCTGGCAACAGGAGTTGCCCTTACCAGCTGATCTCAGGTCTCCTTAAAAGCAAAAAGGTGCCCAAACTGTAGCAACCAAAGCCTTCTACCCATAATGTACTCTAACCTGCTTTACGCTAGCTCCCAGTCTCAGTTTCAAGTATCTTAACGAAGTTACTCACAGGCCAGATGATTTAATGCGTCATAGTTTAAGCGCAGCTTCCACAGTAAGTAGAAGCTATAGATGGGCTTAGGAAAGGTGACTGAGAGGTGGAAGCAAATCCACAGAACAGTACATTGTTACAGACTGTATGGCAAGGGAGGACTCCATGACGTTACACGGCACAGGGTCTATGTCAGGATCCCCACTGCCCCAGGACAAGCAATCCTGTTGCTTGTCTCTAGGAAGGCAGATTAGTTTTGGTGGTTCATTTTATGTGCTCTCTGGGTTAAGTTTTAAGTCCTTGAATTTAAGCCTAGGTCAGACTTTCAGTGCTTTGGCTTTAGCATTCATGATGCCTGTTGATATGAGGCACAATCACTGCCCGTAAGGGAACCTTGCACACTAATGTGATTAGCCAGACAGACCTACATAGGTCTGCATGTGTTACACAATACCTGAGTTTCTCTATTCCTCAAATAGCAAGAATGAATACAAAAATCTTTATTTCAAAGCTGTTTATTGTGATCAAAGTCCAGCTGTCAACACATGCAAACCTGCGTTATGGCTTTCCTTGGATCTGTTTTGTGAATGCAAGTCTTACTTCCAGGCCTGTCTGCTTTGACCATTTCTGCAGGCATTTAATAAACTGCTTGCTTTATAAACTAAATTTCATCCATTTAGGGTATTTGAGAAAACTGCACATAATCCTTTAACTTACCTCTGTATTTACTTATATAAGGCAGAAGTGGGAAAAGTTATTTTTGTTAGTAGAATTCCAAAAACCAAAAGCATTTACAGAAAAAATAATTAAGGGCTTCTTCCATGAAATGAGAAAGTACTCAGCAGTTCTGAGCCACAGCAACTGCAAAATTTCAGTCTTCATAAAAAAAGCAAGCAGAGATTCCAAGAACAGAGAAGCTTATGACACACACATTCCCCTCCTGACACTTTCTGCCATTACAGAGGTAAAATGAAGAATAGCCTTTCTTTGCTCACCAAAATTCTTACCTGTGAACAAGGGTCATAAATTTCCAAGTGTATCTGCCTCCCATCCAGGCATAAGTGTTTAGTGTAGATGCATTCTAGAAGACACATAGTATGCAAAGAAAGCCAGCGTTAGTGACTGGGGATGGTGGTGAAAAGGCAGCAAAAGTGAGACTGGATAATACTAAGGGTTCCTTGAGTATTGTCTAGGTTTTCAAGGAGTCTGGGTGGTGGTTTTTGTGGGGCTTTTTTGGGGGGGGAGAGGAAAGGG
>NW_009951427.1:0-3914 GCF_000696875.1 Nestor notabilis | reverse complement strand
CACATTAAAAAGTTTAACAAAATGCTCTGCAGTGTCTGCCTGTGTTTCTTCCTAAAAACCAGCACCCCAGAAAAGCTCAAGGGGACTTCCAGTTAGGGAGGTCATAGCAGAACTCAGAGCAAAGGAATTCTTCAGCTAAAGCCAATGCAGAACTCAGGGGTGAAATACATCAGATAAAATCTCTCCCTTGCCTACTGCATCCCCAAAGACAGGCCACTTCTTCCTGTTTTGCTCCCCAGTGCAGTTGTGACTTTTGATGACTTCCTGCCTGCAGACAGCTCCACACCATTGCTGGAAAAGCCATCTTCTTTCTGCTGCTGCCATGACTTGCTCTCTGCAGAACTCTGCCTTGCCCCCTCGGTGCCTTGAGTCCATTGCTGACCTTGCCTCCCTTTGCCAGCAATGTGGTCCCCAGGGTCACAGCCAGCTGCCCCAGGGAGAAGGACTATTCCCTTCCCTGCAGTGGGTGCAAGTACTGCAGGCAGGACAGGACAGGACAGGCAGGGTAACTCCTCACTGCCCTCCCGCTCCATCTAACCAAGCATTTCCATAATACAGGCACAGAGTAAGCCATGCACAGGTGAACTAAAAGAATGTTCATTCCCATCAGGTTTAAAATTGCAGATTTAGCCTCCTGCAGCCTAGGCTATTGTCCATGGCTAATTCAGCTTTATAAGCATGTCAGCATATTTTTTCAGGGAGGCTGAGGTTAGAACAGGTTTATTCCCTAATTTCCTACTAGGAGAGGGAGGAGAACAAAGAAGCTTAAAATAAAAGTGTTGCCAGGAACAACAGCACTCTTGAGAACAGAATTCTGACATAGACATGCAGTTGCAACTGCACATAATAGCATCACACTGCTAGCCCCCTCATGTCTGAGACTGTGTGGGGTAAAATTTCCTTTAAAAGCTCCAACTCTACTGGGTGTCAGAACTCCAATTCTACTGTCGTGTGTGCAGGACAGTGGAAGTTGGTTGTTTAAGTCTGAAAATAGTCTGTGGAGCCTCATGGGCTGAGGAAATGGTGAGTAAACCAATCTAGAAAAGGGAAGTTGGTTATTTTTCTCAGTAGTGATCAGGATAAGACTCTGTGGTGAAAATGTAATGCTCCACTTGGACTGTGAAGGACCAGATGAGGTGGTTGTACCAAGGCAGAACGCAGCTGCTTCAGAGAGGGTGTTTCCCAATGCAGCCACACTGTTTCATACAGCAGTAAAGGCAGTTCGAGCATCTCCCATTGCTATCCTGGCTCTTCCCTTAGCTTATACTCTGTGAGGGATAATTAAGCAGTTCTTTGAGACTTCGTGTGTGCTCTTTGTGCAATGGTAATTATTCAGCTAAAATGCCTTCTGTACCAGCAAGGTCAGGACTAGAGGGATTGCAGTACATCCTCTTTGACAACATACATAACAACCAGATCCTTTGTGGGACAAGCCAGCTTGTTGGTAGACATCTCGCCTCTACCCCCTCAAAAAACATATTGCTTTGAAATAAATAAAAAGCAACATGCCAGTTTCAAACAATGCTAACTTTCCTTTGGGAGGGCCACTTCAGGCAGCACTTATTGTTTGTGTGCTCGTTTGTACCCATGAAATTTTGTTCCAGGAAGCAGCAAACAGTATCACACATTACTTCAGCCTGTTTGACTTTATTGTGACAGCATGGCACTCCAAGAAGCTACCATCATTTCCCAGGAAATCTTTACAGAACAGCACATTTTCTTCTGTTGTCAGAAATTTTCCTGGCACGCAATGTACTGTGACAAGCAAACCTCCAAGCACCACCATGCTTATGACCACCAGCGTACAGAAGATAAGGAAGAAGACTACAACCAACATTGCGCTGGTTCTTGTGCTTTAGTTAATCCTTCCTTTCAGAAGCTGCTGGAGACTGTTACCTGAGTCAGGATCAACTCTGATGGCTTAAATTAGGCTGAGGGTTGGAGAATTATGACATGCTTCTTACATTTTAATCCAAATTTTTACACTTTGAACTATAATAAAATTAATAATAAGTTTGCAACTTGCTATCTCAACTTGCAAAGTACTTTTCTTTAAGCAGTAAGTGCTGGTTAGACACCGGTACTCAAGGATGCTTTGACAAATGGGAACATACTCAAAATAGAGGATGCTGAAAGTGTTAGAGGCAAATCCGTAGTCAAATTCAACAAAGCTTCTTGAACTGAAACCAGCAGGGTTTTTCCATGCCTTCTGGGAGCTATAATGCAGAAGATCCAGAAATAGATCCCTAAATCCCCATGGTGCTCTAGTGAGTATCTCTAAGTGAGCTAAATTCAGCTTTCGCCATTGTTTGGCTGTTTTCAATAGCTGAGAGAAAACTGAAAAGCAAAGGAGTGTGAGGGTGGCTAACTGTAATACCTGTCTCAAGTAGAGTGTGATAAATAGGAAGGAATAGGAAGGTAACCTTCTTTAGTTAACAGAACTGCATTTCCCAACTCTGTAACTTTACACATCTGATCTAAAATTTGCTCCTTTGGTGCTGTCACTAAAAATAACATTCCTTTTTTATCTGATTAGTGTGAGGCGAGAGAACATGCTGGGATACTACACATTCCTCTACCAACTAGAAATCCTGCAAGAGAAAACAGAAATATCAAAACTCAGAAATGTCATTTCCATCAGCGTTGCCCCCACACATCAGAAGGGGAAATTGCAAAGCTGTTTTCCTTTTTTCATATACTCAGATGCCAACTACTTCCAATGTGTGTAAGTTATCATGAGAGGCTGTGCCGTGCTTCAGTTGTTGAAAGCCTCAGCTTATAAAGTGAGACTGTAGGTCCCACCCCTGCACAGAAGTCCCAGTGGAGGTTTATGTCCAATGGGGCAAGTGGCAGTTTTCAGTGTGCTTCTAGAAACATAAAGACCGTGAACATCTTCTCTCTTGCATTCAGGCCTCCTCATCTATTCTGAAGACAACAGTTCATCTATTTGCCAGTTGCAAAGCACCGTGGTTCTCACAAGTTTGAGTGAAACTCTGGCTGCTTTGAAGGACTTACCTATCCCCAGACTAGAGATAATTTCAAGGTCTTGAAAGCTACTGGCTTCTAATATTGCTTGTGGTAGCTTCAGGGTGAAGGGTAGCAAGTCCCTGTAAAAAGAAACACAGTGAAAAAAACAATAAAAGAATAAACCCTACAATTGTTAGGAACCCCAGGTTTTACTTTTGGTTCTAGTGATTGAGTCACAATTTCAGCCCTCTTCTGCAAAGTCCTGGATGTTGTCATGGGAAGATCTCATGCCCTATAAGGCATTATGGACATTATGCCAGCCTGGGTTGCTCTGATTTCGTAAGAGCTTCTGTGGCGATGCTTCACGCCATGCCACTGGCTTAATGACTGTGTCCTGGCTTGCTCCTCCAGAAACAGCAGGAACACCTCTCACCTCAGGGGAAGCCACAAGGGTTGAAATACCTCCCATGAAAATTAAGGTGTGCAAATGGTAATTATTGTAAATAGAAAACCCATTCTTTTTGGTGTGGAGGGGCTCTGCAGTCCTTTTTCTTTCTGTTTACCCCTCTCTCCCCACCCTGCTTCCTCTTTCAAAAATCACTGTAAGTATAAAGCATGGGGACATGGCAAGACACTGGGGTTATGGAAGGAAGACACCTCCTGGGGAAGGGTAGCCCCTGTGTGAAGTGACAGACAATGATGAAGTGTTGCATGACACTGAGAAAACACATATATCTCTCTACTCTCCACTCTCAGACTTCTGACTGCTTGGTTTATGGAAAGATGCTGTATTTTTACTAAAAAAAAGATGCAGTTTCTCAGAGGTCATTAGTAGGGTTTCACTGAAACACACCCTAAGTTTCAAATAATTAATTGGAGCTCTTGGGCTGATACTGAACTGTTCAGGTTTGCCTCTTGCCCTATGACAACTTGCTAAACCTGTTCCT
>NW_009951426.1:0-3991 GCF_000696875.1 Nestor notabilis | reverse complement strand
CTGAACCACTGGCTATGCTATGCTGCTTCCTTCTTTTGTCTTTACCCCAGCAATGCTAAGAAGTCAGATACACGGTAATGTCACTGGAGGCTCTGGGAGTTATTCAGACCTACAGAAAATCAGGTTTTGTGTTTTCTGTCTTCAGGACATTCGGAGAATTTCTGGATGTACAGGAAACAATTCTGCAGGACAAAATGTAGTATTGCTTCAGATTTCCAGATGTTGTTCTGGCAAGATCTGGCTCTGGAAGTGAGTGCAAGGTACAATTATTGAGCTGCCAATGGAGCTATGCTTAACATCTTAGAAGGACAATGTGTGCTACCTTTTGTACATAGTGCCAGTTGCATTTAGCACTGGAAGGAATATATTTTTTGGGTGGTTTCTACAATTTACTCCAGAAACTTCTTTTCTATAGTGCCGGATGCTGACAAAATAAACTCTGAAATGTGAGCTAGTCTTTAAATTCAGTTCTGACAGGTTTTCTGATACCTCAAAAATAACATACAGGACAAATAACATAATCTTGCAAAAGAATCTTAACTTGTGGTGATACACTCTGTGAAAAATAGAACCGGAAGAGAACAATGTTCTGAAACTCTGATTTAGAAGTGAACCCAACTGAAAAGGAATTCTGGTGCAGTACATGGCACTACAGCATAATGAATAATCAGCTTATAAAATTTCTGAGTGAATCAACTTTTACATTTTACTCTGTATTTGCCACTGAGTATTCTTTCTTTGTTACTTATTCCTGTTCTCTACCAGGCAGCCCACTTTTTACACATAAAACAAATGTCTTTTTATGGATTTAAATTACATTAAGCAAAGTGAAGTAATTATCTACTGTGTTATATGCCCTATCAAAATTAGTCTGACAGTTCATTTCATTGGTTCAGCTATATAACATTGCAGAAAAATAGGAAATCAATAGAATTGCTAATATGTATTTTGATTAAACTGCGGTAACACATTGTAATTAAATCCATAGATTTCGATTTAAAAAATAAAATTCCACCTCTCTAAACTATGTGGCTTCCATTTGTGAAATGCTGAAGTAAGAAAGTAATTCTGTAAGGAAAACCAAAATCAAGTGTAATTCAGTTTTCAGGTAAAATATTTAGCTAAATTCAGTCTTTAAATAGAAATGAAAACAAAAATTACCATGATAATCTATCTTAAACATTATCATCCTTTTTATCTTACTAGACAATGTATTTCCAAATAACAGCAAAATTGTCTGACTTCTGGCACTATACAAAAGTTGTTTCTGGAGCAAATTGCAGAAGCCACCTAAAAGTACAAGATGTAGTATTTTAGAATACCATGAAAGAAAATTAATCTATATTGTACCCATTGCACTTTAGGAGAAATTAAAGGTGCTAGGTGAAATAGCAACAAAGTAATTTAGTGGTTGGAGTACACAATAAGAGAGGTATCCTTGGCACAGTCAATAGGTGGGTATATTTGTCTCAGAAACTCTATTTCTCTTTATACATATATTTAAGTAGGTCAGTGTTACCTTTTTAAAATGGTTACAGATCATCTAGTGAAATACCACAGTAAAGTCAGAGGAATATACTACACTCAGTACAAGATTGACAGAAAAATGTGATAAAATGGCTCTGATATCTATTATTGAAAAATACAATAAAGGACATGAATAACAATTATTAACACTAGCATGTTCAGGATGAAAATGTGGCTAAGCATTTGAGCTGGACAATTTCTGCTATGAACTTCTAGAGGTAGCTGCTCTCAAGCCTCATAGGAAACAGCATATTCAGAAGCACAGTACTATAGGACAGTATTGGTTTGTTCTGATTCAGTGAAGGGATTTCTCCGTCTTAGCCAGCAAAACTTCTGTTTCTTGGCTTTCTTGTTGGTCATTGTGGTCCGTAGCGCATGACATGCCATTTTAAAAAGTCTCTTGACATCTTGTTATCTTTGACTTCACCTATTCTCCTCAACTCACTCTGTGTTCCCATCACCTTCATTTTATCAATTCTGACTTGATCATCTCATCCTGTGTTGGGACATTTCAGCACGCTAGCCTGATAGCAAATTATGATCTTCTTTTTGTTGAATCATATTTACTAATAGGGAAAACAGCAAGGTGAGGCAAGTACTTGACCTGGCCCAAGAGAACGGGCAGGAATGGACAACTGCTGGTGGCAGAGAAAGATGGAAATAGGATATATATTACCCTGAGCTACTGTGGAAGACCAACCACGTACAAAAAAGCCAAGCCTTCCAATGCCACTCTTATAAGATCTTGCATATCCCAATTAACATAAAATTGAAAGTGATTCCAAGAAATAGGCATATTTTAAAACTGATTCTTTAAATAATAAACTGTGGATTTTAATAGGAAGGTACATATGCAAGGCTGCTACAGTTAACAGCTGACATATAAATTAAACCATAATGTTTTAATGATTCCAGTGAACTTAAGAAAAAAATATATAAGTCCAGATTTAAAGTATTCAGATTTTTTTGTCATCAAAAATAAATTGCAAGAAAATGTATAGAATATGCTACACTTTGCCATTATATAAAGTAGGAGCACTCTGTAAATGTTCATACAGCCGTGTTCACTGTCCACTTTCAAATCCCTATTTACAGTCCTTCTTTGCCATGATGACAAAACCAACCACAACAAACCCCTCATATACACAGCAGCTAGATGGCTGTTTTCATCCTGAACAGAACTGGTTCATTGTTTTCTTGTGCTTCCCCTGTCTGTTTTCTTCTGCCTGTTAATGGTGGAGTTGCACTCTAGATTGTGTGGTCTTTTGGGCAGGAAGTGTCTCTGTGGCATGTTTGCTCTGTGGGGACAAAGCAGCTCAGGGATACAGAACTCTACAAGGGAGACCGCTTGACTTCATGGGACACAGGGCTTAGACACGGCGCTTTGTTCTTTCCCTCAGGCTTAAAATACTCTGAAGGAAAAGCAAATCAGCATGAAGAAGCATGTCTAGCCGATGATGGCATCAGATTATTTGCTACTGTTTAAATCAACCCTACCTGGCCCCTTATGATTGACTACTCATTTCAGCCTTTTTTTCTGTTTTACTTCTTACTATATTAATTTCAGTTTCAACCACACCTTTTTCTTATTTTCCTTTTTGCTCTATCTTCTTTCACTCTTTCACAGTGAGGCTAACTCTTGAATATTTGTATTAATCCTGTCTTGCTAGAAAAAAATGTTGAAAAGTTGGCAGAGGTACAGCAAAGAACCACGAGGCCTCAGAAAACATCATACAGTGTGAGACTTCAGAAGTGCAGTATGTTTTAGCTATTCAGAAAGAAGACTGAGAAGTAACTTGACAGTACATAAATATCTTTGTGGGAAAAAAATACTACCTACTAAAAAGCTCTTTGATCTTACGAAGAGGGATATCACTAGAACAAAATGCTGAGTACCAAAGTCAAATTCAAATGCAAATTGAAAATTCAATGCAGATTAGGCATGCAATTTCAATAGTAAGAACATCTGGTCACTAGAAGAAATGCAAACCAAACAGGGGCTTCAAATGGGTGGATGCCTTTGCGGAAGGTAAAATTCTGTCAACTTTTGAGTTCTTCATTTTTTGATAGGAGGCACATTTTATACAAACACACATTATCAGGCATCCAGCATCAGAGCTGATGGTCTGCTTATCTCTTTGGCTTTGACATCTGTGAATCCCATGACATTCAGCAACCCAGTGACCTCAGTTCTACCAATCTTGCCTGTGCATTTTCCTCCTGATTCTATAGTAATTGTGCAAAGACCAGCTGTTTAATCCAGAAGAATCTTTTGAAGTACTGAGTTAAAATATTATTAACTGAAATCCCAAAACTTGCTTCCAAATCTGTGGCAAAGGAGAAAAACATACCTCATATTGCTTATTAACTATAGAACTTACTAAGCCTTATTAGTTTATGAAGTTTCTTCCTTGTTAAGGTTTTGAGGACCAAGATCATTAGCAAAATTAGGCTCTTTTATTAA
>NW_009951425.1:0-3684 GCF_000696875.1 Nestor notabilis | reverse complement strand
CCAACCCTAACTATTCTATGATTCTAATTTTGATCTATTATTCCTAATAATAATGACCAAGAAGAAACTGAACAGGTAACTCCATGTACAGAAGAGTAAATGGAACCTGGAATCCCATAGCTCTGTCTTCTGCATATTTAAGAAGATGAGAAGCTTTGCCTGCAGATGAGTGTTTTTCAGGTCTTTCTCTCTTATCGTTTCACTGTTACAGAGGTTCAACTCCTGCTGCAGTCTTCCTTTCAACAAGAACATTTATGGGATCCCTATTTCTTTCCCATCTACTTTCACGAAGGTAGTAATATCTCTGAGGCCTCTACCCCTCTGTAAATTTGGCTTCAGTGTTCAATTGTTGTTGGATAGACAAACATTTTCCACATACATACATGTATGCATACACACAGAGTGAGATCTCACACCCTTGATTTCCTAAGCAAATCATCCAAAAAACCCCAGAGTTTTTCAAAATGACAGATCATAACACTGTTCTCAGAAAAGGCCAAACTGAGTACAAGAAGGCCAAACATTAGTTTTTGCAGGTTTTGGTTTGAAATGTTTTTTTGTTTATTTATTTAATTTTACCAATGGCCAGCCATTCTCTTGTAAGGTTTCCAAACTGATTCCTGTGTAAGCAGAAGAGAGCTCAGACTTCTGAGCCCAGTCGGGCACTACACAGGAGTGCCATTAAGCATGAACTGCTCTTCATCTGCAAACTCAGCTCAGCTGGTGTAAGTACAGTTGAACCCCACACAGTCTGAAACTGCACACTCAAGCAAGGAATCACTGGAAGTCCCAGCTGCCAGGGCAAGTTGCAAAGGGACTTGCATCAATGCTGAACAGCTTTCACTGGGTCTCCAGCTCTCTCCTACCTCTTCCTCCAACTTCCAGTTGCTTTTGCCCATGGCCACGTTTGTCTACAAGCAGGAGAACCCTCAAAGTGTACTTCCACAGCTTCGTTCAGAGAGGTGGGCAGCATCTCTCCATGAGCAGGACTTGATGTATTCGTCTCATCTATAGAAAGAAAATGATCCCACCAATCTCCTAGTGCTGTGGCCCATCCACATGAAAAGGAGCAGGGAGGGACTGTCTTTCCAAGCGATACAGATACTTCCAGTAACATCTCACAGAGTGAGGAAAGAATGAAAATGGAAATGGGCCCAGTACCAGCACAGGGAAGGAACTGTTTGGATGCCGTATGGCAGTCTGGGTTTTTTTTAAGCAGATTCTTGTCCTTTCTAACTTGAGGGTGCTGCAGAGATGTTAATCTTACACTTCCTGCTGTTAAACACCAAATCCTGCTGATGCCAGTGGATCTCACAAGAACAGAGTCCCAGAGCCTGTGAGACAAGGGATCACGTAAGACCTGATGGAGATGGAACAATAAGCTACAAGAAAACAATTAAATATGCTTTCTGAGTTTGGAAGACATTTAGATATCTATCGCAGCAATGAGAAAAAGCAAACACCTGCAGTTCTGTCTTTGTTACACAGCACAAGCTCACTGTGTTCTATGGAGCTAATTTGATTTAATGTGTGAAAAATCCAAAAGAAAAACATTTAGCCTTGTTCTCCAGGTCCACTTACTGTGATTTAAGACATGGGCATAATACAGATTCACTGCTGGTTCCTAAGATGGAAACATCTGAATGGGAGGATCCAGCCTTTCTTGCTCTATTGGTCATGATGACATTTGAAAGACAATTTGCTTAACACCCCTGTAGAAAGAATCGAAGATGCCACCTGAGACCAGAATGACATGTATTTCCTCATAGCTACTTGTATTTCAGTTAAGAAACGCTATTTGTTTTCCAATACATGTTATCACTTGCTGTGTTTACATTATGTCAAAAATGATGAAGAAGCATAATCAGAACTGTTTTAATCTTATGTAGTTAATACTTCAAATGTGTGTTATTGTTTGAATGGGTTGAGCAACATAATCTGTTGAAAGAATGCAAACAAGTGACACCAAGCATGGAGCTCTGAGCAGCACAAACAGTAGGTCTGGGCAGGAGGCTGCTTATGTCTGTCTTGTGAAAAAGTGGGTGATGTTTTTTGACAACACATATTTTTGCTGGACAAGATCAGTTCATGGGACTGTGTGGGAAGTTGGTGACTTTGAAGCTTTGTGCGAGGGTTTCTCAGCTTTCACGTGGTCAAAAGCTGATAGCAAATTGAAAATCAATAGCTCAATAAATTATCAATCACCTCAGAAAATCAATAACTCAATAGCCTAATCGGTAGGGGTATGGAATAAGTTTCTTACTCTTCCTCAGCAGGACATTTAGAAGCTGTTACTTATTGTGTAACTAATTAAAGAGTAATTGGGCCAGAAAGACCAACACACTGTTCTACTGTGGTCAGATTAGGACATGCCACTTGCACGGCGGATGCCAGCTTCTGTGTGTTCAGGGACATTTATACTCTGAGATGGGTATTTAGAGGCCAGACCAACACAGGCGTGATTCCACACCTCAACTTAATAACCCTGCCAGACCAGACTTCCACCTGCACCCCCTCCTTCCAATATGCCCTCAGAAGTACATCCAAATGGCCTGCCAGAGTCAGAGTTCCCAAGGAGATGAATGCGTTCTGTGAGCTGGGTTGGCTGTTGGGTGTCTGATCAATCATTTCTGTCAAGCATACAGAAGGCTGCTGGAAGCAATGTCTCAAATTGGTCAGATGCAGGCAGGTCAGAGTGCCTAAGCACTTGCAGCAAAGACTGCTTCAGCAAATCTGGCTGTGGATGAGAGCCGAGTGATACTGGGCAGAAAATAATCTTATATACCTGCCATAAAGGGAAACTGGGGAATTTTTATTCCTCAGGCTGGTGCTGATTTGTACTGGAAAGTCACCTCCAGCATAGCACTGCCAAGTGCTATGCAATCATAAGTCAAGCCAGAAAGCCACTGCGCTTTCACGTGCTCACTACTGTTGAGCCCTGCTGCAAGGTGTGCTGTGTGCAGCTGTGTTGCTGTTAGGCCCAATTTAGTCAGTTTTGGCATCTTTACATCTCAATCCCCCATCTGGGGTTGCTAACATACAGCAAAGTGGCCAGAGGTAGTATTTGCTGTTAGTCCTGTGTGTGCTGCTAGCTATAGAAAGAGGCACATCTCCACTGCTTGAAATCCCATAGGTTTCCTGTATCTGCACTCCCCTGCAGATAAGATATGTGAAGCTCCATCTGTGATATTCCTGTGCACTTTGAATCTTGAACCTGCAATTAGTTGACAAAACTTCCGTGAGCACAGTGCAGGTAGCGGCACTTCTCTGTCACATAACTGCAGGGTTCAGCAACTCAACTTGGCAAATCTGCTATGGTATCTGATTCAGCGAGTTATCGTCCAGATTGCTCAACCCACAGAAATGTGTATCTTAAACCATATTTTCACCTTCGTTGTTTGGGGAGATGGTGGTATATGCTAGTGAAGAAGGGTAGGAAATACTAACCTGAGAAACTGTCGGGTAAATTGCCTTCCCTTCAAAATCTCTGGAACACCACCCACGTTTGCAGGGTAACCCCATTCAGGAAGGACTCTGCAGCGGGGCCGTCCCGCCAGCCCTGGGGCCGCAGGGCACGGAGCGGGAGGCAATAGCCCAGGATGTCCTGGTCCGGGCCGCGCCGCGGGGATCACCGCCCCTTCCCGCTCTGTGGGGGCGCTCACTGCTGGGGAGGAGCGGGCACAG
>NW_009951424.1:0-3954 GCF_000696875.1 Nestor notabilis | reverse complement strand
TTTCCAACCTTAACTATTCTATGATTCTAAATAAACCACTTTCTTACATTACTCATGTTTTAAAGTGAAAACCACTTCCTGTTACCTGGGAAACAGATGCTTAGTGACTAAACTTTGGATACACAGTACTGAAGAAGAGAGAGAAAAAAAATAAAAATCATACATCTAGAAAGACATAAAGTGGCATAAGTGAGCTATTCAGACTGCATCCCCTACATAACCACAAGATACATCTCAGCTGGCCCCATTTAGGTAGATCAGAATCAAAGCCACAGCAAACCAACACACATACCAGGGAACATTAGTGACAATCCAGTCAGTGCAGGCCGGCCTACAGAAATCAGTGCTTCAGTTCAATCTGAGCAGAAGACTCCTCAGACAAGTACCTTTGAAGGGAATACACTAGAACCTCCAGTTCCACACAGAAACTATCCATGATAAACTTTTACTAAGAATGGCAATCGGCAACAGTTTCATTTTATATTCATTCACCTACCTCATTAATCCATCATCTACTCTGCAGTTGGGGTTTCAGAAAGTGAACACAAAATTAAATTAAAATAACTTAAACTTCATCAACAGTGACAGATAAGGATAAAGAAATGATCTCAAAAATGAGCAGCTTTTTACTGATGCGTATTTAAAGACTGGAACAGACTGAAAGTTCTTCTGAAGAGTTCTTAAATTGCACATATCACAAGCAACAGAATTTCACTTTTTCTATTGTTTATTGTTTATCAAGATTAACTGTTACCCGTATCTGATGTATTTCCACAGCACTTAAACCTGCTTCTCCTTTCTAAAAATTTAGGTTCAGAGTGATTCACGTTGCTGCTACAGTGCATATCTCATTAGGAGAAAACGTTCTTTTGATACAAGAAGAAAAAATGAAAATGAAACATCAATATAAAAGCCTATTACATTAAGCACTGAAACTTAAATTCTCATGGAGTAAAGATAAGGAGAAAGTATAATTTCACAATACTATTTGCATATCAAAAAGATACTCCAGGAATTCCTGGTTATATACATAGAACTTGCCAGCACAGCTCAGTTCTTACTACTCAAGGACTGCTCAAGGCCCCTCCTCAAGCAACTTCTTCATTTGATGGGAAGTCATGGACACACTGTAGGAGAACTGCAAACGCATTTCCTTGCTAGATCTTTGGTCTGTCCATACTTTAAGAGAAGGGGTCATGAAGGAAAAGCATGTGATTTCAGCGAGAGTAGATTTCAGAGTGGGTTTAAAAAAACATGATTGCAAACTTGCAACAGTGTGCCTAAATTCATAGCCTTTTCCATTACCCTTTTCAAATGTAGTGTCTAAACATCAAATTTCCAACCCCTAACCGATCTGATATAAACCTAGTGATGCAATAGGCCATCATTGCTTCAAGTTTTATAATTCAAAGATTTCTTTATCTACTGGGTGAGAGTAGCATGCCTTACTGTTAAATAGTCCATCATACTTCTGACATGAATCTCTATAGCCATTATTATCTAATCATGTATTCACAACTCAACAGCAACAACCCATGCTCCCTCCATATGCACTTCAAACAAACCTTTATTTCTCTGATTCAGGTAACTATGATATTCCCAATGACATCTCAAAGCCAAAAGAGATCAACATGAACTTCACAAGAAGCAGATAAGCAAGAAAGCCATGCTGCTGTAGGTGTATGTAGTGGTATGTTTCAAAAGATTTAAATAGTTCCCTGTGAACACAGGGATTTGGTGACTCATGAACTCCGACTCACCCATGTCCTCCCAGTTGTCTCCACAACCATAAGAAAGTAAACCATGACATTTCTATACACTCTATGCCTCCCAACAGGTTTATTTAACTGCTCCAACAGGTACACTGATGGGAAGGACAAACACTACACCCACCTGCTCAGCAAGATCAGAAGGAAACTGCAGCTCTGCTTTGCTATGAGGAACACACCACAAGAAGGTGCTTTATGTCCATGCTACTCCCTGAAAGAATGCCAGGACATAATGACCTTGTCCTATGTTAGTGTCTCTACCATCCCTCAAAAAAACCACTGCAGTAAAATTCATTTGGAAGGTTTCTAGTATTTGGTTTAGGTAATTCATATGAATACTAAGGTTGACCCAAGTTACAACAGCAAATACTAATAACTAATAGTGAAAGATACAAACTTTTTTCAGAAATACTACTGAATGTTTACTTCACGGTTTTTGCCACTTCCTATCAGTTAAAGGTTGGAAGGATATTTTGGTGGCATCAGTTAATTACACCATAAGGTTTTCTGCAATTTTGTCCAAGGTAATAGTATCAGAGACTATCAGAAAGACCATAATGCACTATAACGTCCCAACAAAGGGTTTTCCTCAGTCTCTTTCCTTGCAGTAAAAGAATCAAGAGGGGCAAAAGGAGAATGATACAAAGTGAGTTCAAATTAATGAGCATGTCTTAACTTGAAAAGACAGCAGCATGCTTCTGCTAACGAGTTTTAGTCACCATTTCTTGCTTTCACAAGTGTATTCTACAGTTCAGCAGCTATTGGTAATTTAAAGAAATTATACTTAATGGTATAGTGCTATGGTTAAGTTAAGTCAACCTAAGATTGCATGGTCACCACCAAATTAAACATACTTGTGACAGAAAGTACATACACTAGCAAGCATGATCAACTCAGGGCAAAATTTTGTGGATCTGCTAAACCAATATAAAAGCTGCTGCTGCCTCAGGGGAGGTCACACTCCCCACTGCCTTCCTCTAGCCTTGCTGCTGGCAGTGAAGTTTCCTCTTCCTCCTCCCAATAAGCTTTAGTAGGTCTCACACCCTTCACAATGCTGACTCAACTCACTAGCCCAGCAGAAAATCATTCAGTCTCTTCTGCCAGGGCAGCAAGCTCACAGAAAGATCCAACAATACAAGTCACACGAAAAGCCCGTGGCAGAAGTAGCAAGGGACAAGCTGACACAGAGACAGGAGCAAAAGAGGGAAGGAGAGGAACTCCACCTTCTGCCAGGGGTAAGCCATTCAAACCTTCTCCAACTTCCTTCACATCCCAGAACCACGCGATTGCTAAAGCTGACACAAAGAGGAGGCGTGAACACACAGTCAGACACCAGGGGAAGAGCAAGACTATTTCCCTCAACAGCCAGAGCTCACCCAGCCTGTGACAACCACAGAGCCACAGCCGCTCCAAACATGGGCTGAGCATGGGACAGGAGGGCACAGCAGTGACACATCTCATCAAGCCACAGAGCTGTTTGCCTCTCCATCAGCTAGCAGGGCGATACCAGGCATGGAGAGTGAGTCTGTGAGCACAGACCAGCAACACATCCAACAGAGAGGCAGAATTATGTTGAGTAGACACAATGGTGCAAAATACAGACAGAATGGCTAGAAGCATAGGGAAAGGTAAAGTGTAAAGTTGCCCAACACAAGCAGAAGTAAACCTACAGACAGTCACTTGAGTGGGGAAAAACAAAAGAGCACATGCCTTGGTCTGACAACAGGAAGTAAGATTATACTGAGCTTGTTTAGTACCGCCACCCCAATAGTGGGCAGATTGAGCACGGACAGATGCAGTGGACGCAGGCAGGAGACGCTGGGAGCTTAAGTGTAAGCACAACTATGAAGAACCAGAGATGGACCAATAGGAGTCCACGCTCTTGAGCTGGACCGGGCATTGCTTCAGCTACTGATCATTTCTTTCATCAGCTGCCTACCACCCTTCACCCCTCCGTCTGCTCAAAGGCGGATGACCCCAGCAGTGCTCACTGCAGACCGTGCTACTGCCGCACCAACCTCAGTCCCACGTACCACAGATGGTGCCGCTCTCCCTGAACTTCCCAGCTCCGACATCACGCTCCTCAGAGCCCCCCCGGACTCCAGCAACGCCCTCGTCCTACAGAGCCCCACACCACCTCCCTCCTGACCGCCCCACACCGCCCCTCACAGCCTCCCCTCCACAC
>NW_009951423.1:0-3897 GCF_000696875.1 Nestor notabilis | reverse complement strand
CCCTAACTGTTCTATGATTCTATGATTCATTATAATTACAGATACAAAACTGGTAATTAATGTTCTACTAAAGTCACTGCATTGGTCTACAGAAAGTAAACATAACATTAAGTTGTTCCAAACAAGTGAGGTTTCTTATGTCTTATTTGGAGGCAGTACATACTTTTGTCCATTACAGAAAGACCAGACTTCTGCAATATATCACTAAGTGGGCACTCATTCAATAGTTGAACAGTAATTTCCAGCTTGTTCTTGTAAGGCCAGTGGCATCCTAAATTCCCAAGCTGATGATAACTGAATATTGACCATCAGGTCTCATGGTAGGACTAAGCAATAGATTGTTTAATTTTACAACTTAAGTGAAGGCTATCTGTATACAAAAGGAGCTGCTGAACAACCCACACAGGATTATTCATCAGCATAGTCACAAAAGGAGAAACTAGAGTCAGATGTCCTTGTTGTCTTACCCGCAGTAGTACATCTAGATAACAACATCTTCTGCCTTTTCATCTATGAGGAGGTCAGATTCATTCAGGCTTCACACTAGTCAGGTTTCTGCTGTCAAAGGACCTAGATCTAATCCTGTAACAGCAGAAAATCTGCTGGTGAGCTACAGCTGCCTAATACACATAAAGGATGTTTGCTAAGGTGCCAACAGCTGGCCAGCATGCCCCTGAAAGTTTATTGGCTGCAGAAGACTTGTATTTAGAGCAGCCAAGAGATACAGTCATACATCTTCCCTCTAAGAGGAAGCTGAGAGGTGGATTGTTGTAGTCTTGAACTTATTTGCTCCTATTTATTGCTTCTTCATATTCAGAATACCATAAGTCTTCTTTTACTAGTGCTTTAGTGATCTATCTTCCCTCATGAGCTCTCACATGCGTTTGCTTCTCATTTTTAACTACTTTTTTTTTCCTGCCTGTTCTCTGGTGGCCTTTGAAAAACTCATAGGCTAAAGTAAAGAGATAATCATAACTTCTTAGAGGAAAGGAAGAGTTCAAACACAGAAATCTGGCAGGCTCAATACAGTGAGTTACCTTCTGCTTCTTATGTTTCTTCATAGGCTTCAGCCTATATCAGTTTTTTGCTTTCTCATTGATCTTGTCTTTTCTTTTCCACAAAGACAGTCTTACATTCCTTCTTCTTCCCCTAATCTCCCAACCTTTGTTCTATTTATCCCTAAGAAGGTGGTTCCATAATCAAAATTAGGTTGAAATTGAAATCATTCTCAAATATACACACTTTGCACAAATGTAGGTATTGTAGCCCAGAAGTACCCTTGTATATGTATATGACATGCATTTAGGAGCTGCCTCTTCAGGAAATCTCTGTATAGCTGAAGAGCAGAGAAAGGCACTTCAAGAATCCATCAGTGATGTGATTCACTCTCCGGAGCTTCTTCATTTTCTGTTTACCATACAGAGAACAGTGAGTTTGATTGTGCAGTTTGATTGTGCGGTAACATAGTGCTTCTGGCAATGTCTTAGCCAGCTGGGAGAAGTTGGTCTCATTTATAGGTAAAAGAGACTGAGAGATAGAGACACATTATGCTGTTTTTTCAAAACAGTATCTTGTTTCTGACACCTTCACTGGTCCCCTGCAAAATGATAGCAGAATTTTTATAGGTCAATTTATTCAGCTGAGCACAGATTTGCCTGGGTATGTTCAAAGTGTGCTCGCTTCCTTCATGCCCTCTACTTGCATGGAACGAAGCTAGCTCTAAAAGGCATTAAAACCTGCTTTTCTCCAGAACTACGAGCTGACAAATCATGTTTGCTTCTCATTACCAAATACAGAGAGTAAAGTAGAAAAACCCAAACTTGGGTACTTCTTAAATACGACTGCATAATAAGTAGCAACCATATAGCGTTTCTTCAGAGACTGAACACTTGCTTACATTCTAATGGAAGTGCTTGTAAGAGCATATGTAACATTGCCATCTAGTGATTGCACCTGTAACAACATATTTTAACAAAGAGATGTATGTACAACCACCTCCAGTAATAATAACCTCCTTTCTTCTTCCTGATCTTCACGATTTATTATTTGGCACTCATATTTGTTATACCTTGTCCTACATTTAAGTTGGAATTGCATGAGAATCTTTTGAAAGGGCATCTAACACAATTTAGGGAACTGACAGTAAATAAATAAGGCAGTTACTGGATAAAGCTACATCTAAAAAAACTCAAAAAGTTTCTTCTTCTTATAGTATTTGGCTGCATATTACTACATTTTTAAAGGTATTTTCACTAAAAGTGAAAACCAGCTTCTGGAGAGCTTTTCAGCCACACAAAGCAAGCTACTTAAGAGAAGGAAAAATTCATGAGTTGAACCTGAATATTAGGCAGCAGTGGCACTGACATTTGACATGAAAAAGCTGAAAAGGGGATATGCAACCATTTCATACAAATGGCAATCCATCTCTTGAATAACAGTTAATTGCATGCTTAAAATGCAATGGGTCTTTGAATAAATGTAGGTTATATAAGATCAAGTACATCCTCTATCGTCTGCAAGACCACCTTAGGCTAAATGGCTAATTCTAGACAAATTTGGATCAGTTGATTTCCACCCAGGAAACTGTATCGATGTAGGCATTCAGAAAACTCAAGATACGATCTGGAAAAAGAGGAATATGATTGTCTGCACAGTGTCAGAAGGGTATACACATGTTCTTAACTTTTCTTGCTTCCTTGATAGTCCACCGCAGCACTCAATCTATTCAGCTGTTTAGATGACTTCCTTATTTTCGAGAAGTAGAGGGTTTTCCAGACTAGAAAGGATTATGATATAGCTCAGCTTTCCACACACATCTCAGCAGTATGCACTTTCTACATAATAATTTAAGGAAGTGGATACATGCCATGAAGACATAACTACACCTTCAGAATTACACATACAGTCTTGTGGTACACTAAAACAAACTAGAAAAAAATGAAAATATTAAGGTAATTTGTTAATATATCCACAATTTTGTAGGTCCTATTATGGAAACAATGCATTGCAGGTGAAGATATTTTTCTACTTCTACATCAGACAATTGAGAAAAATCCACAGATTTCGATGACACGTTGCTTACGTGCTGAAGATCGCCCTGAGTAATTTCAAGTGATTTTGGCTTTTTTGCTTGCATTAATATTTGCTTATCTTTTTAATTTATTCCATCTTCCTTACTGTTTTGGAAAACACTGAAAATTCTTGGTTTTGAGACTTTTTCTTATCTCTACCATTCTGAATAATTTTTTGACTGAACTGGAGAACCTGATACAGTATCTGCAGAAAACAATAAACTCTTACAATCGGTCACTGCTTCAAATGTACAGTGTGAGTACATTTAAGGCAATCAAAAATGTTTCTCAGAATTACAGAATGCTACTTAAAGGGCTTTCATTTTATTTTTAAAGTAGCATTTTATATAAAAATGTACAGTTTCATATGGCAAAATAATTATAAAGAGCTACGAATCTGAACTCTGTAATTAAGAATTGTAGTGCCTGGAAGGTTAAATAAAACAACCTATTTTGTTCAATTATCTTTATGACTTATAATGACACTTTACAGAAGTTATTCAAAATGTCAATTAAACTTACACTTCTATAGGAAGAGGTAAACATTTTCTTTTAACTGATTTTGTGTTGGCTTTAAGGCTTGCAAAAAAAAAAAAGCGCTAGAATAGATCTTGGACTTTTATATTAATTTTTTTTTCCATCAACAACTGTACCACCTGCTAAAACACACACACAAATACAAAATTGTGTCCTATAAATAACTAGAATTTATTTAATCACAAAAAAATTTACATCCGCTTAGGTGATAGTTACGGTACATGGTGTTTTGCCACATAAATGAATGAAGTGAAATTAAAGTGCAAGGTCCTATACCTGGGTCGGCACA
>NW_009951422.1:0-3914 GCF_000696875.1 Nestor notabilis | reverse complement strand
CCCAAACCATTCTATGATTCTATGATCCTGTTAAAAATAAGTTGTATTTCCTATATGATCCCTTAAGGATAGAATGGCAAAAATAAAAAACAAGATAATGACAATTTCTTGGCAGTTAATTTCAGAAATAAATTTATTTCAAGATAAAAATTAATTTAAGTTTTCTATGAAGAAAAACAAGGGAGTGTATGAAAAATAAAGTGTTTCATTTGTTGGGAAGCAGTAGTCAAACTTTTGCATACTCATTGGTTGTGGTATTAGCTCAGGACATAGGAGAGATTAAATTCTCAGCTTTGCTACTTATTTCTTATGTGGCTTTGGCAAGTCATTCCATCTCTTAGCCCTCTCACTGTGAAATAGAGAGTAACAACATTGCTGCACGCCCTAGGGAGGTGTAACCATGAATGAATTAAAGATCGTGAGCTACTCATGATGAGAGAAACCACTGAAGTTTGTAAGGTAGACAGAAGATTGGAAAGTAAATTTAGATGTGAAAAAAGGAGGTTATTGTTCAGCCTGAAGTAAAATACTGGAGAGTGAATGGATGATTTATGGGTAGGCCAAATAATGAGCAAAGGGATAACTGGTGCATACCAGTAGGAGACCTGTAAACATCATTTGGAGGAGTCTTGAGGCAAAGATGATGCCCTAATATTGGAGAAGAAAACAATACAGTGAGAGGTGAGGAGCAATACTATCTTTTGGGGGTTTTGTGGTATTTCAACTGTATGTTCTGCTCTCCTCTGAACAGAACTTAATCCTGTATCTGAAAAGCATTCAGAAAATTCTGGGCACCATGAATATGGTCAGTGAAATATGGTGCTAACTATAAGACAGGAACTGTATATGTAATGGCTCATTAACCGTGCAAAAATTGTGAATGGGTAAACCACCTACAACTTCACAGACCGATTGCACATGATTACAGGTGACAAGCTGGAGACAGACTGGGTTATGAGCACCATTTGAATGGAGGCGAGCAGTAAGCAGGCATATGGAAGTGAAAAGATTGTTCCAGTCAGCTAGCTTGGTAATGGCAAAGGACTGAGCTCTTGGGAGAGGAGCAAGAAGTCAGTGGAACACAAGGACAGCAAGGGTTGAGGACATGGTCGTAGAGACCCAGAAGACAAGGGGAATGGTGTGAAAAGAGACGAGGAAGATACCATGGATTTGAGTTAGTTCACTTCGGAGTGGCTTTCCAAAGGAAAAAGCTGTAACGGTAAGTAATTAAATCATCTGTTGTTGGACCAAACTGCACATCAGAAATGGTAATCAGTTGAGAGCTGCCTTTTCCAGCTAAGGGAAGGTCCTGGCTGGCTTGCCACACCATGTTGCATACTGATCTGCCAGCCTCCAAGGCTTTGCACATAAAGCTTTTTCCTTTGAAAATTGTCATGTGTGCAGCTTTTATGTGCAGTATCACGTTTCCCCTCCCTGGGGCAGAAAACAGAGGAGAGGGGAGAAGTCTGTGTTTCATTACACCACAACAAGAAAGATGGTAGATTGCCAGCTCTTTATGCACATAGGAAACTACAGCTGCTCCATCCCTGCCTACTCCTCAGGTGCACTTGTGGCACAGCAGTGCACCCAATTGAGAATAACATCCCCTTACCACTTCCAGGACAGCAGCACTATCCTTTCTGCTCTGCAGTGCCCATCCCTGCCCTGCATCTTTTTCTCCCCACCCCTTCTGCAGGTGGGAGAGAGGAGAGGTTGAGCTTTGCTGGCATTCACCCCGAGAAGTTTTGCGTGCAGACAGGGCATTCTGGAGCTTTGTCAGTAGCAATGAAATATTCTCATTTAACAAGGTAGTAAAATAAATGTGTAATAGCACTCAGATTCTTAACGGGGCTGCCACATGCCATGTTTTGCACATACTTCCGAGCTGCTGGATCAGAAAGCAGAGTGCTGAACTGCCCACTCAGCCTATAAAACCTGCCTGGATCCTGTAGCCAGGTAACCTGTTTTGCAGCCCAGGGGAGTCAGAGGCCTGAGAACAGCACAGGAGCCGAGTTCGGGTGAAATGAAGAGACTTTGGTGCAATTAAAAACTCTCAGCAGTCACAAAATTCACTTACATAAAGCAGATGGGTATTCACATTCCTCCATTATTATGTTTTGCTGTTCAGTTTCCTTCCTTACTAGCAGAAACCAGTGCTGCTGACTTCGTATAAATGACTTCTGGTGCTGTTTTGAATTGTGGAACATTTCTTTTGTCCTCCCCTAGCATCTAGGCAGCGAGATCTGCTTTGAGATGGAAGAATAGCACCCTCAAGAGTTGACATTGCTGCTTCGGGGATCCATAGCATGCAACACACATCCTTCATCTTTTATTAACTCCCTGACACAAGGAACTGAAGCAATGAGAACAGAAGTTTTCTCTCTACATAAGAGTTGAAATATTTGGAACCAGTTACTGAATGTAAAATATGCATTTGTGCTTGTCTGGGGGATGATCAGGTTCTAAACGTTTTACTTGCCTTCAAAGAAGGAGGGACAATAAAAAGATGAAGAATTGTCTTACTTGTCTAAATCTGGGAACCTCATTTTATACAATTTGAACAGGAATTTATGTTTTTGTGTAAAAAGAGATTATTTTAAAGTTCTTAACTTAGATAAAAGGGGTCTATGTAAAAAAAAAAAAAAAAAATACCGAGCAAACCAGTCCTTAAATTGTGGGGACTTGTTCTTTAATTACAGTAATTAGGAATGGAATCTGATCCTAAACTTTCTGATTTACTTTGAATTTCTTTTAATACGTGGTTAGGCCTTAATTTCAGAATGATTGTAAAATAGGAGAGCATTTTAAGACTACTGAGGCGTAGGTATTGTTATTAAATGACAAACTTAGTTATACGCTTCTGCTGTTTCATGGAGCACTGACCTTTTATTTTAAATGTCCGCAGCCTGTTCCTGTTTCTGCTGACTTGTGAAGTGGATAAGGCCTTTTGAAAGCTCCCAGTATAAGCTGCTTACCAGCTACTACTCCAGGTGATATTTCTCCCAGTAGGCAAAAAGTCCAGCTCTGGTTTTACCCCTTTTCTGGGTTCACCTGAGTGGAACAAACAGGATTTGGACAGCTGAGTACAGTGACATTTTACTCTCCACTCTGAAACATCCCAGACTCGCTCCTGTCACAGATGTGAGGCTTTTTGCTCCATATCATGACTTTGTTCAGAGTTCTTCTTCCTAGTGTGTGGGTTGTCCAGACAGTGCTGCAGTTCCTGGGATGGCTGAAGCACCCTGTGAGGCACTGCTGCTGCAGTGAAGCCAACACATATCATTATATAGATACTGACTGTATATAGAAAGAATTTAGGATTGATTTTTTTCTGTTGATAGTGAAAGGTGAAAAGTATATTCTGTAGCCTGTCAATTAATGTTTCCCTGCTGTCATTACAGAATCCATTCTCCGGAGAGAACATTAAGAGTGCAAAAGCCAACTGACCCCACTGGCCTTGCTTTTGCTCAGGAAACAGGTTCCCGTGTGCATTGTGTGATACAAAAACGTGGGCTCCTGGTATGTTGTAATTTTGTTTCCTATTCTAGAGTTTGTCAGTTATTTTTAATTGCAAGGAATCTGTCAAACCCTTTCTGAACAAGGAATTTACTGTTCCAAGTTTCGGTTTTGCTACAACATCTACAACTAAGATTTGCAGCAATTTTTATCTTCTCCAGCCATCACCATGTTCGAGTCGCTTTCTCTGCAAATCTTCCTGTAGCAATTTAAAACCTGCACCTGCTCCAACAGCCTCGACGTGGCCTTTTTCTACCCCGTTTCAAAGGGACCTTCTGGAGCAGCAGAGCTGAATGCCCACGGAGAGGGTGTGCAAGGGGGGACAGCTACATCTGCTCTGCACACTGCGAGGGATCGCGGCGGGGGGACATCAGCCGCATCCTCACCCCTTCACGGGG
>NW_009951421.1:0-3766 GCF_000696875.1 Nestor notabilis | reverse complement strand
TGACTGCTATAGCTGAACCCAGGACAACAGGTAAAGGTCTGGAACACTGTTACTGGTTTGGTTTTTTTGTTTAGTTTTTTTTTCTAATGTGTACATTTTTTGCTGGTTGATTCTGCCCACAACCCAATAAAACCTTGGTTATTTAGCTATCTACTGTTCTTATCTGCAGGGTGCTGAACTCTCTTAGCATTATTAAATTGCGATTAAACATTTATTTGGCTATACCTGTAGTGACTGCCATTTCTACTGGCTCTATGTGGTGAAATGGAGGAAGAAGCAAAATTTGCCTTTTGTCCTACAATCAAGGTGTAAACTACATTTTCTAACAGTTACTATGCCAAGGGCAGCAGGTATGTTTATTTCAACTGGATTCAAATGAAAGTTCTTTTAGAAGACTATCAAATTTAGAAGTTCCTCCACAGTGTAATAACTTTTGCCAGTTTCTTCATAAAGCACCAAAGAATCATGAAATCATAGGAAAAAGGGAGAACAGCTCCTTGTTTTCCAATCATAAATCTGTGCTGATTTTTCCTCCTAAAATATTTTAGGGAGGAATTCCAATGAGAAGATGCAAACTCTTTCTGTGTTTAGAGAGAGAATCTATAGACATGAATACCATGACCCTAAAAGAGGGTGTAAGGGATTAATATATTCCTCTTTCTTTTCATATGTAAATGAATTTTCAAAATTTGTGTAAAGGCTAAACTTCAAAATTCCATGTTGTTTTCCATACAGAGCAAGACGTGAAACAAGTTTTAAAGGTTCTTTTTTTTTTAAACCAGATCTGACTTCACCATCTTCTTACCCTCTGGACAAAATAAGTGTAATATGATGGTCTTAAAGAAATTGGTGGGAGACTAATTTAAATGTCAGCATGGTACCCTCTGTGCTGGAGAACAATTAACAGAAAAAGCATGGCAGGCCTACATCGGTATGCTAAGATAGACATTTCTTTTACCTTCTCTTTAAAGTATAGGATGGAGCTCCATATCTGTAGCTTTTATGGAGTAATTATGGATAAATCCATAATTACTACAATACTACATGTTTACTTGTAGTAGAGCTATAACACCTTACACATTGTACAGCGAAAAACAAAGAATATGTGTAAAATATTGCCAGAAAATGGGAACAATTATTTATAAAAATGTTTGCATCCTACAGCATAAAATTATTTTTTTTCATTTGTTTTCATCTATTCTGACAAGATATTTGTTTTCAGTATGCTTTTAAAAGTTTAATCCTTCAGGCATCTATATAACTAATCTATATAAGTATACCTGCCATTTTAAGATTTTGTTTGCTGGTTTATAAATCTCTATGTTCTAAAACTAACTGATATATATGGACATTCAGATAATCAGTATCAGATGATATAGAAATTGTTCACATATACATGGAGCATGTTGTATAACTGATGGTCACGTTTTGAGTTGTCATAGTAGTGTTAATGTGTATAATATCCCCTGATTTTATTTTTTATTTGTGATGGATATTTGAAACATAATATAGAGGAATATGTGTTATCCTTGGTTTAGTGTAAGACAAATCTTGCATTTAAACTTGTAAATGGAGTTTTCCATGGAAGTTTTGGATTGTATGACTGTAAATTTCCTGACTAGAAATGTAAACTATTAGACTGCATTAACTGCTATAAATTTCATTTTATGATCTTATGTGGATGCAGTCCCTTAAAAATATCCAGTCTCATTGTCATGAAGTATTTTGAAATGTTTTTGGGTTTTTTTTGTGTTTTGTTAGCTGAAGTATTTTAAAAAAAGGTTTCCCTCTCCAATGTTATCTACAGTTGTAGGGAATATATACATATATTCAAATATATATAATGGATATTTTATTCAATATTTTATTTTATGTTTTTCAATACATATTCAATATTTTGCATTCAAAGCCACGTAATACAGGCCTTAATATACTTTGGGGTCTCTTGATGAAAACACTTTGCATTTTAGAGGAAGGAAACAGATTACTCATGTTTTAACTGATATAGTGACATATGTTATAGTTTCTTACATAAACATAGTTTTTTGTTCCTCTCAAGATTGTCAACAAAATAGTACACAAGAGAAGTTACAATCTCTAAACTTTTATTCAGAATAGTAGGACATGACTGGTTTTTGAGGAACCCTTACCATTAAATTTAACATCTCCATTATGTTACAGTCACCAAATGGTTCATACTATTTTCAGCTACTGTTATCAAATGTACTTTGTATGATGTATTCTTTGACCATGCTAGAGAACCCAGATGATGGAACAGATCATGGTCTGGTAGACTGCAAACAGAATATCATGTGCATGTTTGGTTTTTTTATGACTTAAATTATCAGAAAGCTCTCTGTATATATCCAGGGGAAACTCACACTGTGAAATGAACAGTTTCTGCAAAACTTGTAGATAATTACCCACTTGGGACATAATTCTTGTATGTATTTTTCCCATTACGCTATTTATAATCTATTGTAAGTTCGCCTTATCAAAGTTAAAATTAAAAAAAAAAAGTACATGCTATCCAATTGAAGGGTCTATTATAAAGAAAGAAAGAAAACAAAGCCGGAATAACCATGAAAAACTATAGTATTTTCATCATAATAAGATTAAAAAATTGCTATTTGCTATAATTGCTAACCCCATCATTCCGATATAAATACACAATTTCTGTGAGGTTCTCAGGTGAAATACTTGCAAATTTATTTTTAGATTTTCATCTTCATTCTAGTGGTTCTTCTTAGCAAAGATGATGAGGTTAACAAATGGAACTTGGAGATGATTGTACGGACACTAGCATTTGTATAAGATTTGCACATTATATTTCAGTCTGAGTTGAGAAGCACCTAGCTTTGTCTTTCTGTGTTTCAGTGGTGTTGCATCTTGTCTAAGCTCACAATTTAAAATTGTTTTCACTGGTGGCAAGGTAAATCAGTGGTTACACTTTGGATTTCACAAGAGTTATACAGGAAAACAACAAATAAAAGGTAAACAATGCCAGAGGTAATTTCTTCAACTTCTCTGGTTTTGTTGGTTTTGTTTTACCTAGCATGATTTTGTAACAATCATTACAATGTTGAAAGTCATGTGATCTCTCACAGAATTTATTTGTCATGAAGGGCTGATCTAGAATTAATTTTTCAAACTGTGGGTGCTTGAAGGCTATTAGAAAAAAAAGAATTTTAGATGATAGTGGGGTGGGGATGGCAAACTGGTGAGAAATAGAAGTGTAGACTGGAACTGCTCTGTTGCAGGGTTTGCCAATTACTTGATTTCATGTCTAGTTGGTTTATCATGCAAAAATGCTGCTGACTCTAAATGCTCTAAAAACTAACAATCCTTTAAGACTCCTTCATGCCGTAATATGTACCTTATTCCTCACCTTTATTCAAATAGAAGGAAGCATTATTACTGTCACATCTAAATGTTGCAGCATGCAGTGTATCGTATCTTAATAGATATCTTAGTATCTGACCTTAATAGGAACATATTTGATGCCAGATAACTAAAATCTGGTTAATTGTTTAGACATTTCTGTGCTTTTGAAACTATTCCACAAGGCATGATATACAGTGTGCATAATAATTGGAAAACATACAGGGTTTCAGACATGTTCAAGTACAAATGAAAGCATAAACCTTGCAGGATGCTTCCCTTTATGATCACTTAAAACTCACAGACATGCAGAAGCACATTTTAGTGTGAAAGACTGAAAAATACCCTTTGCTATAGAAGACTGTCCTGGGTTCAGCTACAGCAG
>NW_009951420.1:0-3616 GCF_000696875.1 Nestor notabilis | reverse complement strand
TGAACCGCTGGATCCTCTTGATCTAAAGGAAGAAACGCACTCTTGCTGTGCAAAAGGTGACTGATACTTCATGTGTTTATCATCTCCACTTTCAGCGTACACAGGGTAGGTTGCATTTTGGCTCCTCGACTGCCTTTGTTCATTTTGCTTCATTTCATCATCTACTATATGCTTAGGCCTTGCCCATCTTTCATTCTGAGAGGGACTCTGCCTTCCAGAATTCAACTGTTCATCTGAGTATTTAAGACTATAATTAATAGGAGTATCTAGCTCTCCATCGTTGTCATCCATATGATTTGCACTATGAATCTTATGTGCCAGGTCAGCTGGATATTTACCATAACTACAAAATTTACTTTCATCATCTTCAGAGTAAGATTCAACAGAAGGTTTCATTTGGCCTCTTTTACCATAGCCATCACTACTGCTGACACTATTTAAACTATCATTTGAAGCTCTCTTGTATTCCATTTTAGTATAAGGCACAGGACATGTCCTATTTGAATTCTCAGATATAGGGAAGTATGTATTTGAGTGACTGTGGGCCGTAGCTGATCTCCTTGGGGCATTTCTATCTTCTGTCAAACAGTGCATTTCAGAAGTGGAACCTGAACTTTTGTCTTCTTGTGGAATATGCATGCTTGTTGTTACTTCTTCCATAACTTTGGTGATCTGAGCTGCAGCAGTAGAAATCTGCATTCCCTTTCTCTTAGAGGAACTCCCAGCATTCTCAGGAGCTGGATGATAGGTATTTAAGCCTACTGCTCGTTCTCTGTCAAGACTTCTGTCTTTCTCAGATCGAGAATTTTCTATGTTTCCTCTACTGGAAGAGGAGGAGCCAGGCAATACTGTAGTATTTAAATATGGTGAAAGTACAGTCACATTACCAGCATTAAAACTCTCTGATCTGCATACACCATCATCATGCCGACTCGAGTCCAAGACATACTCACTGTATACATTTTGCTTATGTCTCTGCTTATTACGGTGAGATGCTTTCGGGCTTAAATTATCAATGTTGTCAAAAGTCTCTGATAAATGCTGAGCATCTAATTCTGCTTCCAGTGCCTTTTGTTTTCTGACATGAAGAGACGGTAAGCTTGATCCCGGAGACATAATGTTGGCATCTTTATATTTTGCTGGCCTGTTTGCCATGAGGTTTCTTAAAGCTGCAGCGCTACCCATGGCTATCATTTTGTGCTTGGAGTGAATGAGATTTTTCAGCATGCTCACGGCTCCCATGTCCCACAGTGCCTCCTGATCCTTCGCATTTCGTGCAGAAAGATTCCACAGGGTCCCACATGCATTACTGACTATTGTCAAACTGTGTGACTTCAAATGTTGTAACAATGTTTGTAAGCAGCTGTTCTCTCGCAGGATTTGCCTGGTGTTGAGTAATTGGAAACAAATGTCAGTAAGCAGCATTTCAAAAGGGTAAGAGAGAACGCAAAACAAAAACCTATACACTAGAGGCAAGTTTTGCCCTTATAAAGGATAATCACGAATTCTCCAGTGCAAACTTTTATTTCCTCTAGCTTTCATCTGAACGCTAATTAAGTCCTATTACAAACATGAATAGTTAGCTTTTAGTACAGTTCCTCATCAACAAGCAGCAGGTATTAATATGTCTGCGTATTCCTGTTATGTAAATGAAATAAATACTTGCCTTATCAAATGCATTTAAAATTATCTGTACCTAATTACAACACTTAATACATGCATTCATAATAAGACTCAAGTCTTAGAAACTGTCTACTAAATATGCATGTGGAACTGCTGAAGATTTTCAGGGAAAAAAAAAGCATACCCACCTATGGTCCTCATTAGTAGCAATTAAGCTAGAAACATTTCTTAATATTCCTCCTCCGCTTTCTATGATAGCTAACGTGTTTGTTTGGCTCCGGTATGTCAGTGTGCCAACTAGAAATGCAAGAGCACCATCAACAGCACATATGTCAGCTTTGTTCCCAGTACAGTGTGCTGACAAATTCCATAAGGCACTCAGAACACTTTTTAGGGTGGATTCCTAGGACAGTAACAAAATGGCAGAATTAGAGAAGTTTTCAGCTATTGATCGCAAGCTCTCAGAAGTACGTAAGTTAGCTCCAAGGTGTTCCGTGTGTTCCAATTTCTGCTTTCTGGGCTGATAATTTATGTGTGCAGACAGCAGTGCACACATAAATACTTCTGTTTGCTTCTCTCCTTCCTTCAGCTATGGATTTGGTATTTCTTGCTTAGAGTTTTCAGAAATCTGTGACACAATACATGGTAGCTGCCATAATGGTAAAAATGGCTTGAAGACTAGGTGTCGGGAGACTCTGGAATTGAATATAATCCTGTCTGGATGCCAAAAATATATCTAGAAGATCACAGAAGTGGTAGTTACCTATTCATTAACTCAAAAGAGGTTTTATTAAATTGTAAAATTATAAAAAAGTCTATTTGAACAGCAAAGCTCATGAAAGTGAAGAGCAAAAGCTGTCAACTCTCATAAATAAAACTAGAGAACTACGAGTAGTTTTAGAATGTCATGCTACATGGTGGTTTGCTGCTATGTTAAGTCAAAGCAACCCTCTTTCTTCAAAGCAAGTTACCTAAACCAGCCCATATAAGTGACCAACTGCGTTTACAAAAAAGGACCGCATTTGCGGTTTGTGTAAAATAAACACAATCTCTCAAAAATTATCTCAATCATTTATACAGGATACCTTCTTAACTTCTAAAGCACATTCCATCAATGCTTTCACGCTTCCAACTTCTCTCAGAGTCTTTTTGCTGTTTACATCTGCTCGCCAGGACAAGTTCCTTAACACACTTGCAATGACCTGCAAAACATGTAAGAAAAACAATGTATGTCAGTATGACTACTTTTCAGCAGGTTGTCAGACTTCCCTCATAGATTTCTGGAGTATTACGGATTAATGAACATTGCTCTTGTTCACCTACTGAACTAAAATTTGCTAAAACCTGCTTTTTGGGGTGTTCTCTGCTAGACTGTTCTAACATTTCAGTATCAAGTTAGATCAAAGGCACTGGCTTTTGTGTGTGGGAACCTAGAAGAAAAATTTTAAATCATGCTCCCTGCTTTCCACACTGGTTGAAAAATTGGTCCGAAAGTTCAGATTTCTGCTCTACTCTGATAATTTAATATCACCTTTTCTCAGCTTTTCTACTTGTGAAAAAGAACAGTGACACGTGCCTGTCTCTCAGATGGCATGACTTTGACTGATCAGAAAACTCTTTAAAGTCCTTTAAAATTACACTGTATCTTACACAATCAGAATAGTTACCTATAGATGATGAACAACACTTCAGACAATATCCTTGTCCCTGGCAGCAGCTAGACTGAGACAGTTACTGTAGTGGACAGTCATTACACATTAAACTCCATCCATTTATCAGCTACAGCATTTACAACCATCATGAAATATATGTGGTAGAAAACTTTAACCTGTGGATATTCTCCGTGTCACTGAAGTGCAGAAGCGTGTTGGGTTATGTGATGAACACTCCCCCAGTTGCATGCTGAGGGACCACAGGGAGCCAGAGAAGATGGAGGAGCCCAGTACAACCCTGCTCTGGCCGCTCCCAGGCCCACCACAGGAACCATCAGGCC
>NW_009951419.1:0-3894 GCF_000696875.1 Nestor notabilis | reverse complement strand
ATATTTTATATAATATCTATTATATTTTCAACATTATGTTATGCAATAGGCTCTTTATTTTGTGGGGAGAGGGAAAAGAAATTGTATATGGCAAAGCCTGAGCATAGTGAGATAATCTTCCATTTCTTGCCAACATTCATTGGTTGTTCTTGAACTTCCACTAGCTGAGTTGTGTAGATAGAGGAACTTAACAGCACCCATTCTGGCTTTAAAGCCAACATGTCTCCAAGCATCCTTCAAAAACATGGCAGAGGAATGGTTTCCAGAGAAGCATCCAGGAATGAGCAGAGCCAGGATCTCGGCTGAGCTCTTCTGCTCCATTCCCAGTGGCATCCATCTAACATGTGAGCAAGGTGCTGAGGTTGAGAGGGTGGGATAGGAGCTGATGTGGGGTGCAGAGCAGGAATATTGCAGTTGGAGGAGGGGGCATGTCCAGCAACAGGAGAGGAATAGATAAAAGAGAAGGTGCGCACTTAGCACACAACATCCTGATGGCCTCCTCCTCCTGCCTGGTTTGGGAAGAGGCTCCGCCTGGCTAGCAGCATGGCAGAGGGGTGCAGGCATCTCCCACTGTGAGCTGTCTAGGGCTGGCAGCCACAGTGTTAGGCTGTGGGCATGTCAGGGCCTTTTGGAGGTCTTCAGCAGCATTTCAAAAGAAAGAAATCTCCCTGGGTCTGGGATCACATCTGCGGTGTCTCACTGGGAGCTGGGCTGGCTGGGAGGCAGCAATCTGCTGCTCCTCTTGTAGACAGCGTCTTCTTACCTGATGAAAGGGCTGACTGCTCCCTCTTTAATTACAGTAACGAGTTTAGCAAGTTGGTAGCAGAGGAGTATCTCAGCTTCTTTGACTTCACTGGCCTGACCCTTGACAAAGCACTCAGGTGAGCTGGTCTCTGGCACTGGGGTGGACAGAGCAGCGTGGTGGGTTTCTCCTCCTGGCTTCCTGATGCCATGTGATACGAGCAGGGACTGGGGGGAGCTCTAGGTTGTCATTTAATCTTTGCTTTGGTGTCACATTTGGCACAAGGTACTGCCACCAAAAGTGGGCTTCGACAGGAGGGCCCGCAGCCTGCTTCCCCATGGTGGAGAGCAGCTTTCCCAGGAATCCCACCCTGTACAAAATCAGAGCAAGTGGGAGCAACTTCTTCCCTTGGGACGGACAAACCATCCTGGTGCCATCAAGCCAGAGGTGGGTCAGATCTCAGCTGGCAGCATGTTTCCCTATACAGCTCAAAGCCGGCTCCATAGTAAGCTCTTTGCATTGTACCTGCAGGGGCCCAGGGGTGCACAGGCTGGGGGGAGGAAAAAAACCTTCCTAGCTACTCTGAGGACCCCCTTTCCATTTCCTGCCTTAGCACGGATGCTGCCCAGCAGATTGATCCATCACATCTTTAAGTATCCCTTTCTCTTTGCAGGACGTTCTTGAAAGCATTCCCACTGATGGGAGAGACACAGGAGCGGGAGCGGGTGCTCATCCATTTCTCCCGGCGGTACTGCCAGTGCAACCCAGAGGAGAGCACGTCCGAAGGTAGCCCTTTCTTTTCCTGGCTCTAGCACCCATTGCACGCTCACAGTGCATGTGTGTCACAACCAGAGTGTGAAACCACCCATCCACAGCCAGGCTTGAGTAGCACCTGAGGCTAATCCTGCCCTGCTGATGCTCCTTGAGCTGGGAGGGACTGTGGACACTGGGTGCTGTACAGACCCTCCCAAGGGAGCCAGATCAGGATCTGACCCTTCAGCATGAGGGTGTTTGGAGGGCAGTGACTGGTTAAGCAAAATGCCAGCTTTGCCATGTGAGCAACATGGGTTACAAAGCTGGGGGTGCAGCCATGCTATGGCAGTGGTTCAGAACTGGAATTAGATCCCAGTTCTGAAGCCTCTGTGGGAAGGTGCCTGCTAATGCAAATGTGAATGAAGTAAGAAAATGGAACTCTTCCATTACTGCATGGCCCTCTATGGAGGTGTCACTGCTGCTGGTGGGGTCTTTTTTGAAAATGTTACACTCCTAAACAGCACAAAACTAATAAGAATAAGGAAAACTTGATCTGAAACACATTACTGCTGCTGCTGCTATGACCATTAACCTTTGCTGCATGTCATTAACCAGATACTGCAAAAGCAGGCACTAGATGCACGGTAATTTGAGAAAGCTGTTGCAGCTTCTTCCTTCAGGAAGCAGTTCCTTGTTGCCTCCAGCCTAAACTTGCAAAGGATGTTCCAGCAACAAGAAGTTTGAGCCACTGTGTATTATCTAGATTTCTAAAGAATCACCTCCGGCTGTGATGGTCTATTGGCATAGCGGCATGGTATAGTCAGGACAGTTTTGTCTGGAGATGATCGGGCAGCTGAGAAGGTCCTACAGCCCTCTAAGATATTTCAGAGTGTTGCTACATTCTTATTCAGTAACTCCTCCACTGATGGAGATGTGGCTGTTGCAGCACCGAGGGTCATTTCAGCCTTGCATGTTGGGATGCTGCAAACAAAGTGTCAGAAGCTCTGACTTGCTGACCACTGAGTGGGGTGGCTGGTTTCATTCCCAGAAAGAGGTGTCTTGGGCACATTATTAATGCTTTCCTGTACTGGTGAATCCCAGACATGGAAGAACTATGTGGTTGTGTTGTGACACTGAGCAGAGAGAAAAAGTGAATGCAACTGAGCCAAGCAAGAGTGAAATAGCAGGTTTTGGGACACCAGCTCCACCTTGGGGCCATGTGGGACATGATTTACCTAACCAAAGTGATATGGTAAAGTCAGGTGAAGATGTCAGTCCAGAACCGCTCACAGAGACTAAAATATACAGACTGGGAAGGCATTTTGTCCTAAACCTAAAGCTAAGCTGCTCCTTATGAAAGTGAAGGAAGAACCTTTCTTAGGAAGTCATTCTCTTGAAGGTCAATGTCCATCACACGATCTCCCCAGGACTGTCAGCCCTCATAGAGAAATACACAATGTTCACATGAGAAACTCTTCTTTCCTCAGACCATGGGAGAAGCTCATGTGCTCAGTTGCCTTCATCCTGGGCTCATGTGTTTTGTTGCCTTTAGCTGGCAGTGTTTAGAGCTTAGTGGTTGACCTGGATGGGGACAGGCCATGACTGGCTCTCTGTGGCTGCACATCTACACCCACAAGAAGCCACCAGTGCTACTTCCACAGCCAGGCTGTGGGGAAGTCACAGTCTGACCCTTGGGCAGCAATTCACAGAGCAGCATGCACGAGGGAAATAAGCCAGGAGCACCATGTCATGTCTGGATTGCTCGGTGGAGCAGCCCATCCCTGTGAGCACGACAAGAGCAGGGCCAAAAACCAAGGCTGTAGTATTTCTGCCCCTGCCTCCTCCCTGGTGCTCTCTAGCCCTTTTATGAGACCCTTGCAAGGACCAGTTGATGTGCCACAGTGCATTTGCATCTCACTGCTGTGAGGTGGTGCGTGGAGACTAGCCTCTTGATGTTGAAAAGCTTCAGGACATAGCATGGCTTTGAAATAACAGCAAGTCACCGGGTATAGGAGAGGGTGTTGTGCTGTCTCAAACAGAAGGAAAACTTCATGTGAGTTTTATTAAGCCAGACAGCCAGAAATGCTGCACTTATTTGTAGTAATAAAGTTTGTTAACAGCTCAAGAGTTTACAGGCTGCCTGGGAATGGTGGCTAAAGATCTTGGGACAAAAGCCTGAGGTGCCTGTGATCAACTGGGGACAAACTAACTCTGTTTGCCAGGGTCTCTGCCCCATTCTATAATGGCATCAGCACAAAATGGATATGGAGGAAGACTCAGGGGAAAGTCTGGTCTTCAGAAAGCCACTGACAAAACTGCTTTAAAGCCAGTTCTCTCATCATTTCAGGAAAAGGTAAAGTTTGAGGGAAAAGAGGAGATATATATATATATATATATTT
>NW_009951418.1:0-3656 GCF_000696875.1 Nestor notabilis | reverse complement strand
ACGGTTGGCTTTCTGGGCTGCAAGCACACATATGGCCATATAGCTTTTCGTTGACCAATACCCAAGTCCTTCTTCTCAGGGCTGCACTCAGTCTGGTCCCCACCCAGTTTGTGCTTGGGATTGCCCAGACCCAGGTGCAGGACATTGCATTTGAACTCGTGGAACCCGATGATGTTCTATGCAGTTGGTTTTGCAGCTGGTTTTGGTTGAGGACAGAAACATGGCTGTTGATCCATATCTAAGTTAACATGCCCTGAAGTCCCCACCAGCAAAGCCTGTAGGTGTAGGGGTGCTGAGACCTTGGCAGACTCCTTCCACCAAAATCCATCTGTCGCATGTGGTGGGTGCTGTCACCCCACACCCCTCCCGACGTCTGTGGACAGGGGGACAGGACTGCAGCACAACTCTTGCGGCAGTGGCTGCAGGGACACATTTGGGCTGAAAAGCCTGTGCTTGGGGCAACACTAGCCAAGCAAAAGTATGTGTGTATGGACCATGCATCCTGTGAGGGAGCTGTGGTTCATCGGGTACGCGTTGGTTATGCATTGGTACAGCATCTCAGAGTGGTGTTCCTGTGAACTGGGGTGAGCAGTTTCCATTTCATATAGACATCAAATGCTGAAAAAAACAGAGCAGGTATTTACGGGGAAAGAGGGCATCTTTACACAAAGAGAAGTTGCACTCTGACTGGATTTGCCTGTTACAAGGATTTATAATCCTGTTAAGAGAGATTATGCCTGGTAATTTTATGCACATTTAGTTACCCTCTATGGCAAACCCGAGACATTAAACTCTCTTCACTAAGCATTTCAGATTGGATTTGAACTGCTGTTCTGGATGCAGAAGGCCAAAATTCCATCCACTTTACCATTACAATGCTCCTGAAATAATCTGTGGAAATGTGATTTTGCGGGTAGGAAGCAATCCTGCCAGTCTCACCCAGGCAGTTCTCTCATCAGCTTTGGGGGAGCTCTGCTCAAAACTCAAGCGCACGGAGTATGCAGTCAAAACTGTATTATTATTGTTAGTAGTTTATATTTAAGTTGCTGTGCATAGAATATATTTATAGTGAAAATGTCTGAGGTAGTGAAATGTACTGTAGTGTCACTTAATAAATTCCACAGTGTCTTTCAAAAGGTATTTTTTCTTTTCTTTTCTTTTTCCCTTTTTTCTTTCTGTTTGTTTTCAACTAGGACCCCTACTATGGCTGGTGGCCTATTTTCTATTGACAGAAACTACTTTGAAGAGATAGGAACTTACGATGCAGGAATGGATATCTGGGGTGGCGAGAATCTTGAAATGTCTTTTAGGGTAATTGCCGTTTTCCTTCATTTTCTGTCAACAAAAACAGTTGTGCTGTTACGGTTCCTATGGTGCGGACAGGGCACTTCTGCTTTAGCTGTCTTGCAAGTCATGGGTTAATTTAATTCTCAAGATATTTGGGAATGCCTTATTTTGGTATTTTGGTCCATTTTACTGCATGAAACATTTTATTACTGTTTGAAAATTTCTACAGTTTCGAAATAATACATGTTTTAGTAATAATACCTTTGTTTATAAAAGAAACAAGCCTTTCTGTGAGCAAATACTAAGTGACATACGCAAATACTAAACGACATAAGAGAAATTTGTATAGTGTGAAAAAGTCAAATACATGTTTTAACAGAAGTTTTTGAAAGTGTATGTTGTCACGAACTTGGAAGTTCTGGCTGGGATTTTTATTCTGTGTGACAGCTGAGCTCGCAGAGAGATGTCACATCCTGCAGAAAAGTGACTTTATTTCTGCTGGGGATAGGTATGTTGTCCATGACAAGAATAAAATCTCTTTGACTGAAATGCATTTAGTAATTGTCCTTTAGACAGGAAGCAGGTGAAGCGGGTATTTCTAGAGAAGATCAACTGGGAATATGAAAATGTTTTCAGGCCATTTTCTATAAACCATATTTTCCTTTCCAGTAAAATAGAAGGGTAGAGTTACCTCTGATAATTAACATTATAAATCAGCAGATTTCAACTTTTGTTGATGTAGACCCTTAAAAATTTTCCTTGGATGTGTATAGGCCACTGTATAGGAGCTTATTTTTAAATTCAGCCTGTTAGTAGACTTGTTTTTCATGTCTTCAGAAGTAATCCCTGGAGGAGAGAGTGTCTAGCGCTGCTTTAGTGTTGCATATGTGCCTGTCTTAGACTAAATCTTCATATTACTACTGTTTGTTTTTCACCAAATATTAGAGTATGGGATTTCTGTAAAGTTAATTTCACCTATTTTATTAAAACTTTGAGATCGTAATTGCTGATGCACGTTAAACCCTGACAGAGGGAACTTTGAAGGAGTGTGTTACTGCTGGCATTAGTTATCACTTACAGAAAACCTTTTGCAGCACCAATTTGGGGTCATTACTGTGGAAAGGCCCCATTCTCATTAGTGTAGTCTGAAATACTTAGCTTTCCTTTTGGAAGAACACCAGGCTTTCATCATAAAAATTATAATCCCCAAAAAACCAACTCTGATACAAAAAGACAAACAAGGCAATTTTAAGAGTCTGTATTATTGGAGAATACATGGACTCCTTTTGGCAGTGGCTACATTTGTTAACAAAGATACAAATACTGATCATTTTTCTGTCAGACCTTGTAAGTGCAACAGAATAAAATCATTTATAATTTCATGACCCTTTTCCGCTCCCTTGCATAATAGATTCGTTTTGGCAGAAAGTATTTGATCTTCTGCTGAGAGCAGCATGTGAGCATGCATTCGGCTTCCAGCATACGCTGAAGAAATGTCCTAAATGGGATATTCTTAATGCATACTGTTGCTCAAATAATTCTAGTCTATTTTGAAAGCCTTTCCTGAGAAGTGTAGCAATTTAATGGTGCTGTTCTGTCTTCATCTCGGGCTGTTCTGTTCTGGCTCTTGACAGCTGCGTAGGAAACTCATTGGGGTTCCTGGCACAGGTCAGCCAGATCTTGGTCAGGATGATTTGGGGTTTGCAGTCAAGCACAGTGCAGGTTGTGCTCGTACCTCTGTCTTTGGTACAGTTTTTTCTTCCTTGGCATTTATGTAATTTATATCATATATAACACTTGGAGGGTCTGTTTTTCTTTTTTGTGTGTGTTTGTTTCTTTTTCCTTCCCTAAATAATCATTGCTTGAGTCCTGTTTCAATAAGACTTGAATTATAATCAATGCTTATGTGATGGGCTTAACTTACATAAACCTTTGTGAGAATACTGTCATGAGATCTTCGTTTCGGCTTTAAATTAAAAATCTCAGTCATAAATATGTGCAAAGATGAAAATCAACGATAGCCATGGTCTCTGCAGAAAGCCCTAGTGATAAAAGCAGGGAAGCAGCTCTGCCATTATCCTTATGTTATGCGTTTTAAGACTGAGGGCTAGGGGGAAGCAAGGAGAGGAAGCCCGTGAATTTTGGGGCATCTTATTAGAGAAAATTACTTTAAGTCTTCAGAAGATTTTCCCACTTAAAATCAGGAAACTTTACCATCCTGGAATGTGTGCATCAGCCTGGTGAGAATCATAGAATCACAGAATGCTTTGGGTTGAAGGGACCTTAAAAGACCATCCAGTTCCAACTACCTGCCACAGACTGGGACACATTGTGCTCAACCAGGCTGCTCAAAGCCCCGTCCAACCTGG
>NW_009951417.1:0-3667 GCF_000696875.1 Nestor notabilis | reverse complement strand
GGGGCTTCATTCTGCTCCCCACCCCTGTATTGCAGCTATCAAAGACTGGGGCAAAGAAGGTATTAAGTACCTCAGTGTTTTTCTCATCCTTTGTCACAATGTTTTCCTCTCACATCCAATAAAGGATAGAGATTCTCCTTAAGCCCTCCTTTTGTTGCCAATAGATTTATAGAAACATTTTTCCTTTTACGGGAGCAGCCTGAATAAGCTCTAAGTGGGCTCTGGCCCTTCTAAGTTTTTCCCTGCATAACCTCATAACATCCTTGTAGTTCTGCTGATTAGCCTGCCTCTTCTTCCAAAGCTCATGTACTCTCCTTCTTCTCCTAAGTCAAAGCCAAGCTCCCTGTTCAGCCAGGTCAGTCTTCTTCCCTGCCAGTTCTCTTTCAGCACATGGGATGACTTGCTCCTGTGCCTTTAAGATTTTAATCCTTTTTTTACCTCCAGACCTCCAGAAATACTGTACCTTCACAACTGTGTTCACAAGTAGAAGTAGCAGCTCATGATTTTCATTTAGAAACAAAGAAACTGCCAAGTAACCTATAAAAGAAAGCAGCCTCCATTACTACTTTCAGGTAATTAAGCAACTTCAAAACAGAAAACTTAAGACTGCCTGTAGTACAAGAAGCATTAACTCAAACAATTACAAAAACCCAACAAAAAAACCCCATAGTTGGATGACAGTTACTCATGGTTTACATATCAAGACTTCATTTTATTTCCAGGCAAACCAGTCATATGTAAGTTGCAGCAAAGCTCAACAGCTAAGGATTCATAAGTTGTGAGAAATAAGAGCCATTACAATACTGTTACAACTAAGGAGCAGCTAAGAGCATCATGAGAAATCACTTCCTGGAAAAACTAGTATCATCTCTGCACAGAGAAAAGAATTATTTCTAGACTCCACAACACAAACACACTTGTTACATCTGTTTCTCTTTTTTCAAAAAAATTAAGTTCAATTTCAAATATATTTTATATTCAACTTGCAATACAGAAGAGTAAATTCACCATCCCATGCCAAAAACTTCCTTGTTATTTCTTAACAAGGAGAAAATAATTCCAGAAGCCCAGAAAATAAACCTTTTTCTTCAAGACCCCTTTTTCTTTCAAACTAAGGGACTTAAATGACAATATCTGTGTTACAGAAACAGATCTTAAAAAAGATCCACCCTGGTTCATTCAAGGCTCAGGGATGAAAATGAACAACTTAGATACAAGTAACTGTTGTCTGGGCTTCCAGCTTGGTCTATCTGCTGTGTCCAGCGAACATTAAGCCACCTACATTTAAAAATAAATAAATATAAACCAGTGCTGCTTCACCAAACCCTTCTCAAGAAGAGCCCTAGTATGGAAAGGTCTCAAACCGACTACTATCAAGACACACTAGTTCTTGACACTTAGAGAAGTCACAGTTTTCTTGAAATCAGCTTACCACCTGCCCTCCCAAGGGTGAAGACAGAACTTCTTCATCCCTACCACAGCATCTGTGCACTGGCTTTCGTTACTCAGGGATAAAGCAACTTTAAACTTGTAATGGATTCTCTCAGAAACTCCAATACATGAGTGGATGATCCAGATGAAATTCAAACAAAGGATATCAAACAAGCATATCCCGCAAGACATTGCCTTCCTTCTGTGTATGCAGACATAGTATTGCTTGGAGTTAAACCATTTTATCTGCAAACAAGAAGAAATGTCTTCACTAGGCAGTTGAATCAGCAACTGCAAGGAGATTCTCCAGACAAGACAGGCTGACAGCTACCTCAAACTACATCTAGTGGAAACAAGCTAACAGCCACAGTGGCAGGCAAGGAAATCCCAACAGCACAAAAGTTCAAAGAAAGCTGAACCAGCCTTTCAGATTTCCTCAAGATCTTCTGCAAGCAGGATTGCCCTATTTGCCCCATATCCTACAACTGTTTCTAAATTAAAAAAGAAAGAAATCCAGAAGCACCAAAACTATTTGTCTGACTAATCTCTGATATCAGCATCCTTGTCTAGTCTTGTACTACCTACTTGAAAAGAAACCAGGTCCTGACAGAAACTCACTTTCAGCTTGATGTGTTTTTTAGCAAAATCTCAAGTTATTTTAGCAGTGCCACAATTCAAAACAATGAAAGAACAACTGATGATGATGATTCCCCCTGCCTGCTGTTCTACAAGCAGACACAAAGCACCTCACAAACCAGGGAGTTAGTTATTTTCAAATAGTAGTGAGAAACTATGAAACAAGACCAAGAGAGTAGAGCAACATTTTAAGCTGTATTTTTACATGAATTACAAATTCTAAGAAACTTTAAAAATACAGTTTGAGAATATTATGAAGGCTACAGCTCCATGCACATACCAACTCTTTTCTCCAAGAGATTTCCTTGCTGGGCAAGCTTGATTGCATGGATATATCCAAAGGAAGCCTCGTACCCCAGCATTTCACAATAGATGAGTCTCACCATACATTCTTTCATTAGTCTCTGTAATACCAAAAATAAATTATTGAGATTGTCAAGTCAGCCATGTTTTATTCTCTTCTTCACTGCTGCAACAAAGTAGAGGACTTTACCTGACAGAAACACACATGCATTCCAAATGTTTGCTAAAAGCAGGGTACTTGTAATTTCTCCTTTGCTATGAACCTCTTCTGTGAATCAATATTAATTTCTGACTATAGCAGCAGAATCCCCCATACTCTACCCTTAAAGAGGTTATCTTGTTCTGATTAGCATGCATGTGATGAAAAAAATTATGACTAACAAAGAATACAAGATAACTGAAGTGTTAGATGAGCACACTGCTAATGCAGATTGGTTTTTACCAACCACTACACTGACCTAGGACAGGTTTTCACTATGTAAGAGGTAAAACTTTATTTTTCCCTTCAAAAACTCTCACTCAGGGGACTGAGATATACATCAACTACCTCAAACCAGGGTATTATCGACTCCTACAATTCAGACATGAGCAACAGTGCATACAACAAAGCACAGCTGCTTATACAACACAAATCAATGATAAAACCAATGTCAGCTTGAAAACAACATTATTTAATGGAAGCAGTTCATCACCTAGCTTTTTTGTCTGCATTATTTCAGATACTACAGGTTGACAGGCTCTGCACACCGTACTGTTACAGCTTATCCGCATCAAAAAGAATCACACTGTCGTCACTGTTTTAACAATGCTGCAAAACCAGAGACATCAATACTGCTAATGCTGATAATTAAATATCTATAACGCAGGTAACCAGCACACTCCCCCTGGCAAAAAAGAGTGAGAACACTGCTTTTCTCCACTTTTGGTCTGCTGCTCCCACAGCCTGTAACCACTAACCGCACTTACAAGTGTTGTGGTGGGGGCTGAAACTGCTGCTTTTAAACTCGTTAGCTCCTGCTGGATTAGTTTTTCTTCTTCCTGGAAAAAATTAAAACTTATTTTAACCTCGCATAAATTCTGCAGACAAAATATGACACAAATGTCAAAGACATGTTAATTTCACAGCATTCCAGCGTCTCCTCAACCCCCGCGCACAGCACGGGGCTGCCTGTGGCAGGCACCGATGGCAGCAGCACTTCTCGGCAGCACTGTGCTTGCACGGCAGGTAACACATAACGCGACAGCCCACGAACGCGCACCGCAGGGGGGTTCATCGCCGGGCTGCGGAGGATGAACC
>NW_009951416.1:0-3142 GCF_000696875.1 Nestor notabilis | reverse complement strand
GCATCCCTTCCCTCCAGCGTATCAATCGAGCAAGTACTTCTTCCAAGTACTCTTCCTAGCTCCAACAATTTCTCTTTCTTGGGGCTTACGTATCATATTAATGTTATCTGTATAGTGTGATTTAGTGATTCATTTACATGTTTTTTCAGTTGATTTTTGAAAACCCGGCTGTCACAGTGGCCTGGGTGGGGGGAGTGTCAAGTTTCACAGCTTTGGGAGGAAATGCCTCCTTTTGTTTGCTTTGAGCTTCACCTGTAGTCTGTGCTGAGAGCCGTAGGTCTGTAAATGAGATGCAGTGAACACTGATTCATGTCTGCAATTCCCGTAAAAACCAGTTCATTAATCAGCACTTCAAGGGAGATAATCTGGACCATGTGATAGGTTTCATTGCTCAGTCAGAACCACTTTTTTCCCCAGAATTCTCTACAGAGTGCATGAGAAGAGAAGCAAGGTCTGTACTGTACCCATTACGTATTTATTGTATCATTCATACTGCATTAATTTAGCCTTTTTGTTCTCTTACAGTCTCATTTGCTTTTCCTGAGAAAAGCATTTATTTAATTGAGGGCTCAGTCTAAATAAAGCATGCTACTGATTGCCTCTGCTGATTATTCCAGGCATTCTCTTCCTAATTTGGAAAATCTGCTGCTTTTCTTTGGTTTATTTTTATATTTGTAATTTTTTTTCCCTGTATTTTACCACTGGCCATAGTGCTGGGTTGCGCAGTTTGATTTCCAGCTGAGGCTAGGCCAGTCACAGTTTGGACACAGCAAACCTGCCTCAAAATGAGGTTTTGGGCATTAGGAGCTGGAGTTGGAAAACAGCTTCTTCTGATTCAGGGGGTTTTGGAAGCAAGCAATGGAAGTGAGTGTAATTATAGAAACTGGAGTCAGACACCTCTGGAATTTAAGCTTGTTCAACTCTGAGTTCCAGCCCAGTGTCATCTGATTGTGTGAGAAGAATTGTTTTCTAGGTGGATGTTTCTTTATGAAGTTATTTTTAGTATTTCAAGATAAAAGTGGGTGCGTTATTTTCCATCCTATTTTAACCTGTTTGGATTTCTGTAATTGTTGCAACTAGATTTCCTTTGAGATTGGGGCTCAGTCTGTATGTCTTGAACTAAATTGGCAAACATTATGTTTTTCAAGGGCTTAGGAGTACAGATACATTTCACAAAATCGGGAATATACCTGTTGTCTGTTTAATAAAGCAAAAAGATGCCTTGGCTAGCATTTCACATTTAAAATGGAGACATTAACTACTCCTTAAAAAGAAAGGCCAAAACACTGATTTAAAAAGATATGGTTTTCTGTTGATCCACATAGAGAAGGCAGGCCACAGTCCCCTCTCTTTCCTGCCCCAAATGGAGTTGAAAATATGCCCAGCCTTCCATATCCTTGCATTTTTCTACACCTCAGAACACAAGAGCAGTAGAGTAGCAAGTTGGGATTATGGGCCTGCAGCTGCACAATAAGCTAAGGCTGGGAGGTAATCACTCTCGGGAATTATCCATGAGACACAGCTAAATGCCTGTGTTCTCTTACAGTGCAATTATGTCAAAATCATGCTGACCCTTTTCCCTGGTGCTGCAGAACTGTTGTTCAGAAGGGTTTCTCTGAGTGATAAACTACAATTTGTGGGAAGAAGATGCTGCACTTTTAAAATTCTGTAAAATAACCTTTGTTTTATACTGCTAACAGACAACCTGCCTTCTGCATGATATTCACTATGCAGTTTCTTTCCATGTAATGAACTATTTTCTCATCTGATCCGTGTTAGGAATAAAACCAACACCATGCTAACACCGGTGGGGTAGCCAAAGTTTTCTTCCAATTTTTTTTCAGTATCAACCAGGCATGAAAAAGGTAGTGAATATTTCATATAGGACTTGGCCACCTTCAGGACATTATTCTGTTTTGAAGTGTTGGAAAACTCACTCAAGTGCTGTGAGATGGTCATCATTACAAAGAATGATCTCTTTAAAATGATCATTGCCTCACAGCATGCTGCAGGCTGTGAGGATGGCATGGTTGTATACATGCAGTTGCTCCTAAGCCTGGGTGGCCTGGTCATCCCTTTCTATACCAGTCTTGGTGAAGCATCTGAAGCAAATCTCAGATACTTGTTTAGCTCTCCCTTTTAGGCCAATGAGCCAGTTTAGCAGTATCCATTACACTACCTCTGTAAGAAAAGCTCTTTTTAATAGCATGCTTTGGTTCACAAAGCATGAAGAGAGAACAAAGAGAAAATGGGAAGTGCCAGTAAAAATTGTCCATCTTACCAGAGCTGTTGAACTGAGAAACATGCAAAGCAATATGAGCTGGCAGAGGTCTTGCGATGACTTACTTGGTGAACTGGCTTTAGACCGCAGACACTGGAAATAAGGGAGAGGGGAGGAAGTCTTCAGAGGTGTTTCTGAATTTTCTGTTGAGAAATCTCTGCGGTAGAAACCATGAGCAAAGGGTTCATGCCATGGTTTTGACTTGGAAAAGGGTATCCAATTTAAAACATGATTCTTGTTTGAAATGTTTGGGGAAGTGAGTTGACCTTTAAAGATTCATCTTTTGAAAAAACATGCAGATAGCATCTAGGGTAGCATGCTGAATTACATGAGCTATTAGTTACTACCGTCCTCAGCACTTAACCTCTTGCCTTGACAAAGCCAGTGTGTAGTCCTACAGTCTGAAGTGACATAATGCAGTGTGTGAATTAGCATAAAACCAAAGTACTTATTTCATGGTGAAGCTAATGAAGAGTCTAAGGCTTATCAACATATGTAAGTATTTGAGCTCTTCAGGTGACTCTTGAACAATCCATGTTTTGGTTGATTGTTATGATCATGAATTATTTATGCTAAATAGGCTGCGTTGGGCTCATGGAACTTGTACCAAAATAGGTATTTCATTCGTTAGCAGAAGTGCATTATTCTACAGGGAAAAAGAGTTATGATCAGCTCTTTGGAAACAGTAAATCTTTTTATCATTTGGGTTCAGCTTTGTCAGCTCAGAACTGAAAAGGGCTTTGTGTGATCAGAAAATTATGGTAAATTGCATGCCAGGAGGACATCTTTGGTTTACTAAAATCAGAATCAGTTCCTGTATTTAACCTTTTTTTTATCATAGAATAGTTAGGGTTGGAAAGG
>NW_009951415.1:0-3690 GCF_000696875.1 Nestor notabilis | reverse complement strand
CCCCTTCCCCGGGCGCTCCCCCGCCGGGGATCCCGCTGCCTCGGCCTCCTCATGGGCCTCCTCTAACCTGAGGGGTTCCTTTCCCCCCACCAAGTCGCGCCCTCGCTGTTCCGCAGCTGGCGCTGAGGTTTGACAGCACCCGCTGCGCCTCTGACATCCCCTGCCTTCCCCTCGAGGAGTTTCCTGCCCGGAATAGGTGGTTTCTGCAGAGGGAACCGAGACCCGCTCTGCTGCATCCGAAATGCACAGCCTGAATGTAGTGAAAACAATTGCAGGCAAGGTTTACTTGTGTCCTTCAACGAGCTATGGACATGAGGCAGCGCCTCAAAGATACAATACATAAATAAGAGGATATTCTACTAATGATGAAAGTGGTGTCTTTGAGTTCATTCCACTAGAGGAGAAGGGGGAGTTCTCAGGCTGCCACAAACCAGTGTCAGAGCCTGTCCCATCAGCATTACACCCGCTGCCATTTGGCAACTGCTGCTCCACACCACGTCGGTGGAAAAGAAACGCCACAAAAAGGACCTTTGTGAATGCTTCAGGGATGGATTTGCCATTACTGGTGGTCACCAGTCCCACCTGGAGCCGCTCCATGTGGTGAATACACTGGATTGTGACACAGAGGTTGTGGACACTCTGCTCCAGGCGTGACAACACCCAGGCCTGTGTTTAAGGCACCATCTTGGAGACGTTACAAGATGGGATTTGTCCAGATTAAAGCACTCAAGTAGTGAGATACCAACTGAAGAGAAACCCAGGAGCAAAGCTCAGACTGCAGCCATGAACTCATCGCTCCCGATTCTGATCCCCCTTCTCTGCCTTTTGTCTCGTTACTTCACATTCCAGTACCCGAGCGCCGACACAGATTGTTTTGTTTTATTGCCATTGGAAGTTGAATTAGAGTGACACGTGATGGAAAGCTGAAATCAAACCTTTACCCGAGTCCCCAGTTGAGAAAGTAACAGCCACAACCCTACCTGAGGGTTCCACAAACACAGGTCCTGAAGTCTTCTACCATCTCCTTGTAGACTGGGCTCCCATAGATTGTAGTTTTCTCTCTGCTTCAATACTGTGAAAGATGAAATGTCATCTAGAGTTTCATAGAACCTTTTAGTACTTTACTCCTGAAGAACCTTAACAAGTCAGTTCTGGAATCACAGGCACTGAAAGAGCTCCGTCTGACCCAAGAAAGTAACCGAGATGCTGTTTTAAGTTGTGACTGCAACTCAGATACTCCTCTCAGCTGTACTTTCTACTCCTACCTGTATGATTTTCCTTATCATCAAAAGACTGTTCCAATCACTCGATCCTGCCTGTCTTCCCTGCATTTAATTCCTCTTGCTATTGTGTTTTCTATTTATTTAAGCTACCAGGAGGCAAGAAGCACCTGTGACTAGAGAAAACAGCACATTGCTGTACACATCCCCCCTCGAGCAGTCTAATGGTGACTCAGTCTCCTGTGATCTCCTTTCACCTTTTATTTTAGCCCTGAAAAACAACGGGCAATGACACTGTGGTCTTCTGAAATCCATTATCTCCTCTAAGAAGCAGGAGTCTATGGGAGGACAAGGAAATAAATCATCTCAAACCCCACTCGTCTTCTTCGTACGTGGCTTGCTTTAAGCGAGCCCCTGAGCACGAGGGGTGCTTTGCAGAACAAAAGACAAGTGCCATTTCCCAAGAGACCTTAAGTTCTATTTTTAGAAATGATGCACCACCACAGAGAGGCGGCTGCTGTGAGGAAGGGCATCACGAGACTGATGGTGCTCCATGGTCCTGCTTTATTTTGCTCTCCCCTCCCTCTTTGGAGGCTTCCGTGCAGCAGGGCCAGGAGGAGGATTTCTTTGGGGATAGATGGGATGAAGCTGGTCAAGGCCTGAGAGTAGCATGAAAGAACTGAATGCAGGAATGGTGTTGAGACATACATTAAGGCCAGTATTACAAATAGGACTTGGAAGGAGACAAGGAAATACACTGGGTTTCATGAGAACATACAAGATTCTGCTACCACTGCGGATGTTGTATGTGCTCAAAAAAGCTGAGAACTGTTTCAGCTGTGCCACCGCTGGTCTTGCCACCAATTACACAGAGCAGGTTTGTCCAGACCTCCTATTTATATGGCGTGTCTTCTTACAGAGCAACTGAGGAAACTCACACTATACAGGAGACTCAGTGGAGCTACCAGTAAGAGCTAAAATCCCCCGAGAACTGGCCAGACAGCAGCACTTGGGAGCGAGCAGCAGGGGAGAAGCCACACTGGGAAACACAAAGGACCTGGTCGCGCAGGATCCAGCCTGCAGCAGAGGGGAGCAAAAGGCAAAGCTTTTTTGTCCCTCTGAGCTCCTCCTCTTCAATGCCTGGAGCTGGAGGGAAGTGAATGGGGCAGCGTCACAGTGAGCATTCCAGAGAAATTCCATCTCTGGGGAAAAAAAAAATTCCACGTGTTGGTTCCTAAAATATTTCCACGCCTTGTTTCATTCTTGGTCAGCAGTTTTGGAGGGGAGAACTACAGTTTGTCTAGATCCTGCAGAGCATAGAGCAGCACCATTTAGTAAGTCAGTAGATGAATTTGTACAACAGATTCCAACATCCCCACATTCCCCCAAAACACAGGACTCTTACCTACAATGAAGGATGAGCTGCTCAAAACTGATGAATCTTAGTTTCTCAAGCAGGTTTCTGAAGATTTAAGTTCTTCTAGCCTGCAACAAGCCATCCCTCCTGCCTGACCCACACAGACACCACTTCCTCTGCTCAGCATGACTGGCAACACAACGTGCTTTCACCAAAGATAACTGCTGGCTTTACTGGGTTTGGGAATGATGGGTGCAGTAGCCAACAGAGTAGAAAAGAGGGATTTAGCAGTGGAGTGTTGCAGCATTTATCATATGAGGGCACAGAATGATTTAAACTACCTTGGAAAAACCTTAGTAAGCTTTTCTAAAGCACCAGTTGCCTGTTGCCTCCTCCCAGCTGGGAGCTCAGTGAGGCAGCATTGCCAGGACTTTTCTTAAACAGTGGATCACTGAACAAGTTCATTATTGAGAGGAACACACAAAAAGTGAGGAGCATGCAGAGATGGGAAGAAGAGCAGAGTGATGGAAAAGAGCGGTGTGCGGTCGGTGTTTTGTCACACCAGATTATTAATGGATCCTCAAGTTCAAGTCCACCGGTAGGTGAGCTCCCAGCGTTAGCAGGACGCCCATCAGGCCCTGGGGGTATTAACCCTGCCAGGCGGAGAAGGGAAAACGTCTCCAGACCCTGAGGAAGTGAACAGGGGACAGCAGAGCTGTTCCTCCTGGCACTTGCCAGCATGTCTCCCTGATCCGCTGCGATTGATCTAATGCTCCGTTACAGTCCTCCTCCAACCTGCAGGTAGCTCGCTAAGTCATAAAGCACATAACTTGATTACTCAGCTTTATCAATGAGCTTGCCCGAGAGAGAATGTCACCTTCAACAACCTGGAGACTCATTTATCTGCGGGTGTTTGAAGTGCATAAAGAAATAAGACAAACCAGTTATTATAAGGCAATCAAGTCAATGAAGTGAACACGAAGACAGCGTTCATTGCCCAACTAGATCACCGCGCACCAGAGCCAGCACCGCGTCCCTGCAGCACAGAAACCGTCGAGACGGGAAAATGAAGTGGATGGAGATGGGGCGACCCCGGTTCCGAGGGGCTCCGTG
>NW_009951414.1:0-3574 GCF_000696875.1 Nestor notabilis | reverse complement strand
TCCTTCTTGAAAAATGTCCAGCCTTCTGGGACCTCTTTGCCCTTCAGGAGTGCCTCCCTGGCTTGGTTGACTCTGTCAATCGGGCTTCTAAGCAGGCCGAAGTCTGCCTTCCTCAGTTCCAAGGTAGATCTGCTGACACCCCTCCTTACTTCTCCGAGAGTCAAAAACTCTGGAATTCTGTGATTGTTCTGCCAAAGATGGCCTCCAACCATCACAGCACACACAAATTCTTCTCTGTTCATGAATAACAGGTATAGCAGGGTGCCTTCCCTAGCCAGCTCACTCACCAGGGACCTCCTAGGCTATTTCCTCTCTGCTGTATTGTATCTCCAGCAGACATCTAGATATTTTGGAGCTGAACTCAATGCTTGCCTGTGTATTTAAGACAGAATAGGATACTAACTGAAGAAAAATACAAAAAGATCAAGTAATAAAGGGAAATTACATTGCTGAAATTGTTGCCCACTTTTCTCCTCACAAATTACATGCTGAAATTAAAAAAACCCCAACAACCTAATATACAGCTGGATACTATACTGCTGAAGCATATTATATTAGATCACTGTATACTAGGTACAGCTAAATGCTTTGTCATTCCAATGTCTCATACAGTGTTTTAAGTGGAATATAATAAGCTGTTAACTATTAGTTAATTAAATCATTTAGTTAAAATTAAATCAATGACACCTTCCTTCTTCTCTCAGAGTGAACATGCTCTGCAGTATGAGTGAGTACCTTCTTTGCTTTAGGTCAACTGGATACTTACATCTTGCTTCAAGTATGCAAAGAGCCTTTTTGCTGATAAAACACTTACTCCACTGTCCTGACAAAACTACATCCCAACTCTTATTATATAGTCCCAGTGGGGAAGGTGGATTTTGCCCATGTGCATGGTACTGTCAATCAAGTAATAAAGTAGTAATAATTTGGAAATTATAGTATCTCCTGCTTCAGTTACAGAACTTGGCGTCAAAGCTGGTCTGACTCAGCAAGCTTTTTCCATTTAAAGGTTGATTATTAATCCTATCCTTAAAAAAAATAGAGAGATGCTTATCATACCATTTTAACCATAATCAGTAAGAAGGTGCATTTTCTTTTTCCAAGACATAAAGATACTTGTGGCTAAGCAACTTCCACGTTTCGTTACACAAAAAAGTCTGCAAAGTATGATGGAAATTTGAATCAGGTTTAATTCCTTGCACACTTCCATCAGTGTGAATGACAGGAAGCCTGGGAGGTCAATGGCCTCAAACAAATGCAAGCCCCTCATGTCTTCCCCTAGGTATGGCTCCTTGTTTCAAAAGCTTATCCAAGAAACAAACACTTCTGCAGTGGCAGAAATGAATGGGATTAAAAATAAAATCAAATTAATTTTGAGTTCAAAGCTCCTTGACCAACAGTCTGAGAGAGTCACGGGAAAACCACAAACTTCCTCCCACACTTCTCCATAAATATGCCTCAACAGTTGACACATCACATTAGTAAGTGGTGGATTTGTGGCCTTGAATATCTCGGCTTTAAACCAGTGCCTAGCAGTACTACCAAACTTGGTTTATATAATCGGATAACAACAGGTGGCAAATTCTATTTACTGTCAGACAACTAAGTGCGAAAGGTATGAAGGGTTACATCTGGTTTACTCAGATTCCTTGAACAGGTTTATAGGACTGACTAAATGCATGGGTGACTCCAGCAACTGCACTATATCAAATCTATGGAGACCTATTAAAAAGCAATGGGAAATACTGTAGCAAAATATTTGGCTTTGTTTCTTTCTACCTTGTTTGCATCTCTGCTAGCACAAAACCAAAGCCCTCCCTTGCGACCAAAATTGTGCTGCTGTCTGGATGGAAGCACAATCTAAATTGAAAGATTGTTTTCTGATCAAAACTGCAGGGCTGTGTTTTGAATATTTAAATTGTGGGGATTACATTTCTTCACAGCAGCATCTCATGACTACTAAGTAGCTTACTGCTTTTTCCAATTGCTGAAGTTTCTCATGAGATCGTCTCCCACCTGAAAACCCAACTTAAAACAGAAAGGTACTATTTTGCTGCTAAAAATGGAAATAGAGAGGTAGCAAAGACCTGGCACAATCACCAGGCACAATATGCAGGAGTGGACTGAAATGTGTGAATTTATTTGAGTGAATCAGGAAGTTAGCATAAGGCACCTGTGGAAGCATTGTCATTCCAGGTTTTGCAGTCTTGCCGAACATTTCAAAACCAACTTGGCAATTTCTTCTATTGTACTCACCTGACAGACATGCTGCCTTTCTGATAATTCAGTGGAAGGAGGAGGATAGCATTTATGATACCACTGTCTGCCTGCAACTCTGGCATCCAAGAGACAGAGAAAAAATGAAATGACCTAAAATAAATCATTTTCTCTAGTGAAGCAACTTAATAAAAAAGAGACTAGTAATAAGCTGTCTTCTAGCCTTGTTTGTCGGTATTTCTTTAGGTTTTATCCTACAATCTGCCTATAAACCTTGCCAGAATATCTGGACTCCCTTTTTATTTCAACAGATAAGGCAGAGAGGCCCTTACATCTAATATAGCTTAGAGATAAGAGGTGATAATGCACCTAAATGAAAGCGCTGTAGCTGAAGTTTGCTTACCTGCCCTGACTCCCTCCAAAGCTCCAGATGTCTCTAACAGTCCCATAGTGCAGGACACCAGAAGCACAAGATAAAGGACACACACTGCTGCAAAGAATGCAGGACAGGGTGGGTGGGAGGAGGAGCTGGACTGAGCTGCTTGAGGAAGGCCCTAGAGTGGGGCAGCAGGAGCTGCTCTGGTCACCTCCTCTCCCACCAGTGTTTGACACTGCTATGTCTGCCTTTGTGGAGCCTACAAAAGACCCTGGTATGTGTTTTGATTATCTGCTGTCTGGCACTTGCCTTGAATCTTTGATGCTAACACTTGAAAATAGCTGCAAGTCTGCTAAAAAAAATAATGTTTTGACAGTGCTGAAATTCAAACCATAGGCTGAATATTAACTTTTACTACTACTTTGTAAATAAGAAGAAAGCTCTGACAATGACAAAGTTGATCACATACTGCAGCACAAGCTCTTCTCTTGTCTGCTTTTTGAGAACTCATAGAGTTTTGGTATCCAATAATAGTGAGTATCTCAGGAGTTGACATAATAGCTGTTTCCTGCAACGACCTATTTTCACTGTAAGAATGAAAAAAACACCCAGCAACTGAAAAAGCACCTGCATGAGCCTGGTGAAAATTAGGAGAAGGTAACTTTGCACTCAGTGAAAGGGATGCTCCTTGGTTCAGTGCACACAGGGTCACTCAGTTGCCATCGCACAGCTCCTTTTGCCAGCCTTGAGCATGAAACACAGCAGCACCTCTTTGCCACTGAGGCAGCTGCCATTGCCAGCTGGGCTGTCCCAGCAGCAGGTATGAATCAGTGTGGTAAGGGATGAGGCATGACAGCTTTTCTGCTTTCTCCCTTGTGTTTTTAAAGGCCACTGACGAAGGCAGTAGCCAGCTGCCTTTCACAGTTTGAACATACTTTTCTCAAGCTGCTCTAATAGTCAGGTGAATTAGTGGAAGCCTCT
>NW_009951413.1:0-3722 GCF_000696875.1 Nestor notabilis | reverse complement strand
AGGCTGCCGCCGCCGGGGCTGTTTCCCCGCAGGGTGAACAGGCACCTCCTCTGAATCCTGCTTTTTTTCCTTGCGTTTAATGGTATGAAGTTCTTAAAGTTGTTTTGGGCCGTGCTGCCTCTCCTCCTTCTGGGGGTGGTGGTGGTGGTGGTTTTGTTTTCGAGTGCCCGGACTCAGAGGAAGATGGTGTCCATGTTGTTTACGGTTCAAAGGGATGATTTGCTCTCCGGGGTAGGTATTCCCATCCTCGTCTGGGAGAGTTTCAGGAGGTGGTGGTGGTGGTGGTATGAATTAAACCTGCCCTGCTCTGGGAGGTGTTTCATGTTAACACTTTAAAAAGGGACAGGGAGAACCACCTTCTGTCAGAGTTTTAAAATGAATTTCAGTCTACACCGTTGTTGCCAGCTGAAGTTGGATGGGAGCATAGCACAGCAGTTCTGCTTAGTTCTCAGCACAAATGTGCCAAGGTAGTGCTGTAAAATATTTAGCTTTCTTAAAAAGTATGCCTGCCTCTACCTGGCTTTACCAGGAGGGATGCCCCATGAAATCCATAGTCTGTTGTTCTGAGAGACTGGAATATGTGCAGAAAATCCCAGCGAGTTTAATACCTGTTTAGGCCGAGATGAGGATGTTCTAAAACATTGTCTGCCATCCTGCCCCAGGCGATGTGGCCTACCATACTTCAGTTGGTACCCAATAGCTTTGCATGCAATGGTAGTCCCCTCAACTGCACTCTTCTATCAAAGCTTGTTTCAAGTTTAACTCTTCCAGGAGCTGTCTGAAGTGAGGAAAGAACTGTATGGAAGGTGAAACTGGGAATCCATGCTGGAAGGATATGAGTATCTCAGGGATGCTTGTTTGGCTGTTGCTGTGAGGTTCTTCCTCTGCAATTAGGAGGAAATAATGAGTGATAATTGGATCTAGAACACTAGAGAAGGAGGGGTGGCTATTGGTGTAACTACTGAGGGAGGCGCAGACAGAATATGAGCCCGACTACAGATTAAATAGGTGATGCGTTGTGCAACCGTGGAGTTGTCCACCTATGAAAACTTAGAAAAACAAGCAGTAAATATAACAAGGTGTTAATTCAATCCATGTCAAAATCGGGCTAGGTAAGCACTCTCATATTACAATGAGATCTCCAACAGATGCTGTTGCTGTCCAGTTCATTGTCACTGAGTTCAAATAAAGGAGAAAACAAGTAGAAGCAGTTTTACCCCATCAGGGGACAAGTTCTGGATTATGCGTTGCCCTGGCGGCTCAGGCATTTTTTTGGCTCAACCCAGGTAATCCTGGGGTTTAACCCATAAATAAAGGGATGGATACTGCCTTTTCACGTTGTTTACTGTGGGTAATGAGAGATTTCTGAAGGCTGAAAGTGGCTGAAGCAATGAAAAATATAAGTATTATGAATATTAGAATTTGAGTTCAGCTTTAGAAAAAAACCCCAAACCAAACAAAACCCTGACTTTTCGCGGAATCTTCAGGGCAGAAGGTTTCCAACAGTGCAAAAAGGTGCTGTAGAAGTGTTCTGGTTCACTGTATGTAGGGCATGTAGCAGCCACTTACTACTTTGAAAACATTTTATAGTAAATATACTTGCATGAATGTGAATATGAAAGTGTGGAAAACACAGTGCCGAAAGCAAGCCTTACTGTCTTACTATTTATCTTTTTTAAAATATTTCTACATATTTCCTCATTATCTTTTAGTTAAAAACAAAACAAAAAACCACCCTCTCATTTCTATTTTTATAAAGAGATTGAAGAAGTTCAGAGTGGGAAGAAAAGGAGGGAGTGGGTCATCTGAGTGCCCTTTCATGCAGTAATGAGGTGTTCACAGACTTAAGTATCTTTATCTGTAGTAATAGGCTGGCCCTAAACCATCTGCAGAATGTTTTGTTTCTTGCTTAACACTTCTTAAGAGGTCTCATTCTCTTCCCCACCCTCCAAATCAAATTGACCCTGTAAGATTTTAACTCTCTGCGCCAGGTCTGTCTCTCCTGTGCTCCAGAAGGTAGTGTGGACAAAGGATTAAACAACTTGGGAGGGCTTGTGACTCTAAACGCGTGATTTCAGTCCGGATTTCACATCTGAGTAGCTGCAAGTGAAAAACTTGGAAGCTGCTGTAGCAGCATAACTACCCGTGCTCTTGGAGGGGCTTCCCTGAGATCGGAATGTTTTCCTTGCGGTGATGACAGACAGAGCTCAACTGCTGCTGTAACCATATGTCAGGACAATGTGATTAAAACTCTGCGTAAGGGTGTAATATGAAGTAATCTGTGTGTAGCTATACTGATGAAGGTAATAACAGGGTTAATGCTGGCAAGCTGTGTGAAGTCTCACCTTTCATCTGAGAAGGCGTGTGGGAGTGTGACTGGTACTGTTAAGTAGTGAAAAGGAGCTGGAAACACTTTCTGAAATAGTGTATTTTTCTGCAGCAGAATTGATCTCTCTCCCTTATTTTACATTATTACCCTAAAGATAAGCATGTATTGAGAAATAATATTCATCATTATGCATACTGGATAAATGGCTTTTTGCAGGCAGTGGGAGGTAACGCAGGTTGAGCTAGTCTTTAATGCCCAGTGAAGTTTTTGGATCAAACCCCCTGGATCTAGGTAAGGGTCCATTTTGCAGTTTGTCTTATGTGCAGTAGTTATTGGGAGCCTCCTTGAGATCAGGATGAATCCAGATACGTTTTTAGGGTTAGGGACTAACTTGACAAACTGGAGAGTGCTAAATGCCTAAATTAGTTTTGCCTTCTAGCATCAGAAATGACTTAAATTTCTGAAACTGATGTTTCGTGATAACTGCGTGTTCTTCTCTAGTCAGGTTAAACTGTGCTTTGTGTAAGCGTAATGCTGCAACTTTGATATCATAAGGAGCTGTGCCGAGTGCCTTTTTCCAAGTGGTCTGCTTTGAGCTGTTAGGTCCAGTGAGCACTGGATTTAAAGTGAATATTGTCATTGCTACTTTGTGGATGTTTGTCTTTTCTGGTGTATTTAACCTTTTTTTTTAAAAAAAAACAACCCAAACCCTTACAATTAAAGCTTGTTTTGCTTGTTCCATTAGGTAATTAATTGGAATTGCCATATGGATTCTGAATTACTGGAGTAGTAGTAGCCCATCTTGGGGCAATTTTCTTAGGAAACACTTTTCTTGCAGCTTAACTAAAGAAAATTTAACAGGAATAAACCTTTTGCGCTTTGTGAGGTGAGCAGCTATGGGTTTATAAACAAACTGACCCCCAGGAGAGTTGAACAGCCTGTTCTGATACCAAATCGGGATCTCCAGGATCAAAGCTCTGTTTCCTGTAGTCTTTTAATTATTTAAGCTCTGCTCACGTTTATTGGTCATTAACACTGTTTTTCTTGTCTGCCTGCATGAATGGGGCTTAAGACTGTGAGCTGTTCTAAACATGTGCATTGTATCTTCATCTGGTTTAAGTATTTAGTATCTGTTGTCTGTTCCTTTAACTGAATTTCTATTTAAGGTTAATTATTGGAAAGTTTTAATACTGTGATTGCAGTCAAGCATTTTAATGTGGTATTCAGAGTTCAAGTATTTTGTCTGGGGTGCTGAGTAAAGCCTAGGTGATGGTTCTGCTGAGCTTTCTTACCTCTAAACAACTTCTACCTCTTGCAATTCTCTCATAAAATGTCATTATGCACAATAGGAAATACTGCCTTGAAGTTCCCAGAGTACTCTTTTTTTTTTTTT
>NW_009951412.1:0-3645 GCF_000696875.1 Nestor notabilis | reverse complement strand
TCCCTTCCAACTCAAACCATTCTAGGATTCTGTGATTCTATGATCACTGGCCACTGCTTTGGCCGCCCCAGCACGTGTGTCTCCAGGTTGTGCTGTCGCTAACGTGAAAGCACAAAGCGTGCAGCACTAGAGCTGATGCCAGTGGGTGCTCAAAAGATGCAGATAAAGCCTGCGACTTTAAACAGATGCTGTACTTTCCTCATATCTTTCTGATGATACATGACACGTTACGGTTCTAGTTTGAACAGCGTGCCAGGAGAGACGATCAGGTTTCAGTTATTTGGTTTGTATTACCTAGGAGACAAGCAGATTCCATTTTCAAGGCTTAAAGCAGTAACTCCCTTTCTTGGAAATGAATCATTGATTGTTAATGCCACTAGAAGGCTGGGGTCCGGCTATAATCATTCACTTAGACACAGGTAAGGTAGAGTTTCCTGTTATAAAATACGTTTTTACAGAATGAGAAGTGTTTTTCTAATGTCAAACAGGCTTTAGAATATCCTCATGAAAGCGTCCCATCAGCCAGCATAAACCACAGATATAATCCTCTTTTCATTGCACTACTGCAGTGCTTTATAACTAATAAGGAGTCACAAACTGCAATGTGGCCAGTGACAGTCACTTGTTCAAGTGGAAATCTTTTGACTTTGTCAGTTCATTTTTTTATGAGTTACTAAAGTGTTACAACAGTAGCCTGAACGGAGCAGTAATACTTCTTAATGTTGAAAGTAATTTGCTGCAGAGGGAGTTTGTGCTTACATTGGGAGGGATGGGTGATCGGATTGGCACAAAGGCGATGAGAAATGCAGTGGCAGTTGTGTAGGCAAAATACAGACATCATGATTTCAAAAAAATGAAGTAATTTTAGCTACTTCTGATTTTTTTGTTTTTTTGTTTTTTTTTTAATTACACAGTTTACCGAAGCAACAAAGCAAACTCTGTTTGCCCTCTCTCAAAACCCATTCATTGCTGTGGAGGAGAGACCACAGCAATTAGGAGCTGGCAAAGCATCACGTTCAGCAGCAGCTGGGTTATTAAGTGGTGTTTGTGGTTTCCCTAAATACAAAACAAGGTGGGATTTTGCCACCACTGGCTATAAAAAAGAATGCCAAGCATGCTTAAGGATATGAAGCCTACTGAAGATGTAGTTTACAAGTGATATTTTCAGAGAAATGAATGCTTGGCACCTAAGATCCCGAAGCCCAGAAAGGAAGGTGATTTATCACAAGCCACTGCAGAAGTCTATGGAAAAGTCAGGTGTAAAACCCAAACAAGCTGGTCTAGTGCTAAAGAACCAGCTAAGCCCTCTGCCATCTAGTTTTTTTCTTTCCCTTCTTGTAGTCAGTTGGCAAATAAATACCTAGGCTGGTGTTTTTACAGACCACATGTATATTTTAAGCACTATCGAACTGTCCATTAATTCTACTTTTAATGTCACTGTACCCATTTATCTTTCAATGTACCAAACGGCTTATTTCTTGTTCCAAGGAGCTGGAAGTTAATAATAGGCATGAAACAGTGAGAAGTTATAATCAGTAATCTAACGAAGAGGGAATCAAGGGATAGGGCTATGAGATACCATGAGTCTTTTCTTGGTTCTGCCTCTGATGTGCTGAGTGATGCTGGATAAAGCACATCACCTCTGCAGTGGACATCTCCTCCTCCACCGCACATGTTCTCTCTGTCTAGATTGTTGATGTTTTGGGGGGAAAACTCAATTTCTTATTACACATTAATAAAGGGTTTATACCAATGAAATTCAAACTAAAGTGTCTATAGATCACTTTTCGTTGAGCTGTGAGAGAAGAGCAAGCTATTGCTGGTACATTTACACCTTGTACTCAGGGCCTCTGCTTCCACTGGAGGTGTCCGAAGGATGAAATAAGTGGCAAACCTCTGGCTTACATCAGCCTGAGAACCACAGAGTGTGCTGCACCACCACGAGCAGCGGTCGTGGCCGAAGTGAAAACTTGGCCAGCACACAGACCGGGAGGGCTATGTTTGCTCATGGGTTTTCAAGCCTTACCTGACTTGTTTCTGGAGAGCCTTAAAAAGCAATGAGTATCAATAGTATGTTAATGATACAGCTTACTCATTTTGTGATGAGATCAGTTGTCTGAACAAAGCAAGGTCAATTTTTATGACCTCTCTGTTTTCTCTTATTGGGTCTTCCATGAGGACTTGGAAATCACTTTACATTGTTGAACAAGATACAAAGGCATTGCAAGATTAGTGACTTGCAGCAAGTTTTTCAGTTCTTATCACATATGTGCAACAGTTTGAATAGCTGCTGCACACACAGTTTGGAAGGGTGGCTTTAAATGGAGTTAAACTGAACCTTGGTGTTCCCAGGAGGTTTCCAGCTCCCTCTTCATCTGTAGTGGAGCACTGGAATAGATACAGCAGGCTGGGGTGGGCTGGCAGGGGCTAGTGGAGCTTCGATCAGTGTAAGAGCAGACTGAACTGTCAGGAACAGTATATACACAACAAAGCTTTCCTAGGGTCAGAGAATGAAGCAAATCAGTTTTACTCAGCCTGTGGACTTTACACCTCTGGCAGTCAGTAAGGAAGCAGTGGGCAGTCCATGAAACAAGCACAAAGACTCAGCAACCATAAAATGGATACACACTTCCTTATATCAGCAAACAAGGAAAATAAGGGGAAAATGCAGTTACTAGTTGAACATCTGAAGTTAAGCTTCATTATTTGTTTGGTCATTTATGGAAACCATTGTGCCAATGATTATTTTTTTTTATTTTCGTCATAACATTGAGACGATTCTTGGTGTGTAAAAAAAAAGGTGCTGCAACGGTGTTTTGATTAAATTGTAACAAACATGGAGAGGATGAACTCTCAAGTTTGTTACCAACTCTGCTTTTTTATGATCCTATATCCTTCCCTGTGATTTTTCTACTTCTGCTCTCTGCTTTAACATTTTTGCCACTGCTGATGGTTCTCTTTCTTCCTGTCAAAAAAATCAAACAAAAGGGTGAGTTGTAGGTGTAGCAAAATACTCTCAGAAAAAGAAAGTGTTTTTCCATCTCTCAGCCCATGAGGATAATTTGGCTTGCTTCTACAGCATGCATAGATCCACCATTTCCAGGCTTGTCTTCTTTCTGTTACTGCTCACTGTTACATCTCCATTTCCCACAATACCGCACTTTCTTCCTGTAACTTGCTGCTCTCCAAACTCTGAGCTGCCTGCCCTCTCTGTGCCCCTAACACTTTGGATGCTTTCCCCACTTCCTCTCTACTTGGTCAGTTTGTTCTTGCATTTTCTTACTTTTTCCTCCATTCTCCTCTGTACACCTCACCCTTTCTGCTTTTAGAGTAATGACATTAGCAGAGCTGATGGAAATCTAGGTGAATTAATTCTCTGAGCACTGCACTGTTCAATGGATGCATTACTCAATGCACATTAGCCAACCTCCTGCAGACCTCACTGAATGACAGAAATTATTATTTGAAGAATATATTCAACAACAATAGCATTATTCAGACAGTTTACTCAACAAATTACATTCAGCACACTCAAATTATTGGCGCATTCAGGTTGGTCTGTTTGCTCAGCAGAGCACATGTGTAGCCTTAAGGGTTGAAACTCAGTCACTGAAATGTCTGAGGGAAATAGGGGTGTGGAGGCTC
>NW_009951411.1:0-3715 GCF_000696875.1 Nestor notabilis | reverse complement strand
CCCTAACTATTCTATGATTCTATGATGTCTTTGCTGTAAAAGCCCTCCCGAGGAAACAAAGCTACTGTAGTAACAGACAACTCTTTTACACTTAACATCAATATTGAATTTTTTTCTCTGATCTTTCACTGGTACTCTGGGTCAGTCTCAGGCCTTGTCAAATTTATGCAGGTCCAACATTTTTTTCAGTATTTCTATGTCTGATTGAAACAGTATTGAGGGGAGCAAGAAATAAATTGCTAGGAAATTTTACCTTTTTTGTAGATCCAGAGATCTTTATATACACAGGAGCTCAGTATTTCTAGTTAGACTGTTGAGAAATAACTTTGGTAATATAAAAAAACATTTCTGTAGAGGTCCTCAGTGAGTTTTCAAAATATATTTTAAATCATCTAAGTCCATGTAAAAACAGCCAGATACAAATGGACAGATTTTTGAAAGTAAAAAGTGCTTCCACAGCCAGAAAAGCACAGCTACCCAGAACCACTGAAAACTAAACCTACTTCATAGAGATACCTCAATATGGGTTCAAGACTTGCCTTCGGGCACCTAGACTTGGAAAAAATAAATGGCTTTTTTTATTTTTTTCCCAGACATGTGCATGTAATGCTTTTAGTGCTCTAGAGGAAGTCAAACACTATCTGTATTTGTACACAGTTCAGGGTTTATTTCCAAAACAAATCTGCCAGTTCTATGCCTTCACTGTGTTTTGCTTTTCCTCTTTAAGCACGTGAAGCAGATCCCTTTTGGATGAAACTCAGCAGGGAGACACACACTAAGACCATACTTCAAATTTGACATGGGCACGTTTCCTCATGGTCTTCCATGGGACATAGTGGAGCTAGTCAAATCTGATTGCCCCAGAACATGTAAACCATGGAGGTAGGGTTTCAGCACCAGCTGTTTCACTGTTCACATCTGCTCCAAATATGGTACACCATTGGCTGATGTAAGCAGAACAGAAAAATGCTGTCAAGGGAGTAACCTACAGGATTCTACTGGACAGTTTATCATTTCCTCACCAAGTAACCCTTGCCCCCTGACGCCATTCACCTAGCATGTCTCAGTACGTTATAATTGATAGTGTTACACTGCCATAAACACAAGAGAAGGCTGAAGTTCCTTTTGTACACCTACAAGCTCCACCACAAAGGTTCAGTATAAGTAAATCTCTGCTTAGCCTGGGCCTGTTTTGTCAAACAATGCAAAGGCAGCTGTCTGCCACTTGTAGGTGAAATGTTTATGTTCTAGAAATTATAAATTGGAAACCTTTGAGAGGGCCAATGTTGCATAGCTTTTTGTGAAAATTAATAGTAGGAATAAGTGCAGAAAATAAATCCGTTTTTGTGTACATATATTCAAGCAGGTATGTACAAAGGAAGCTCAATCAGGTTATCAAACAATTATAGCTCTATCCGCTTTTGGTATGTCTATACCATTAAGTAGGAGTTTTGAAATTCAAAAGATCAATGATAACTCCTTAAGATTACCACCTAGTTTATAATTACTTTGTGCAATATGATGACAAAGGGAATATTTTGAATCCTTTTGGTCATTGGAAGGGAAGAGGTTACGGAAGGAAATAAGCACATTATCCAGTGCTTCATCATAAAGAACAATCATGAATGATTTATGTTCCTTACAACAGAAAAATCAATTATATTTCAAACTTTCCAGTATGCCACATTTGATTACAGCCTGAAGCTCAGTTTCCAATGCGTTCATTACACAAGTATAATCAATTACTTGAGTAAAACAACAGTCTTCAAACAGGAAACAAGCCTCCATTGTGCACAGTTTTCTTTCCTCTCTCTTCATTACTTGAAGTAGAAAAAAGATCAATATAATTTTCTAGGTAAAATGTGGAGAAGTGCAGGAAAGTCTGGTTTTCAGATATCTCAGACTGAATGCAGCCTCATGGATGAAATACTCCAGCCCTCCACCTGTAAGGTGGAAGAAAGGTGATTGTGGCTTCATCAGCCTCTTGGCCACATGCTTCTGAGGAGAAAATGGGCATAGCTGCACAGAGAGCCTTTGAAGCTCTGGAAAACATGGGGGAGTTTTGGTGCCCACCTGTATTTACTATTTCCAGGTACTCATGGCCAGTGACTGCCCCCACAGCACCGAGAAGTCTGGCTATGCTTGGGGCCCAGAGCCTTACCTCTAGGAACTGAGTTGGGAGGCACAGCACCTTTCACATCACTAAAGTGATCAAGTTTTGCACCTAGAGTTTGGTACTTCAAAATGTAACAGTCATTTCATCATACAAATGACCACTAAATCTTTTAGTTACCTACAGAGGCAAGAACCATGAATTTCCTGATTTCTTGTTGCATTATAATATGATTTTTGTACTTCAAGTGACAATGTAATAGGGAACATTTGCTGCCTTACATGCTCCTTCAAGTCAACAAAATACGGAATTTATTCTTTTGTTTAATTTTGTTCCTCTTTCGTGGCTCACATAAATATTTTAGTTATGTCCAATCATCTCTATAGGTTCAATCTATGTGAAAATGAAGGAAAAAAGCAAGGCCTTTGATATAAGAAAATTATAAGCCAGACCATTGCACCCTCTGATAAAAGTTCCAAGGCCAAAGGGAGTTTTCTATGAGAAAAGACAGCGGTATTGGATGTAGTATATTGAAGCTGTTCTACATTTTGTTCCCAGCATCGGTCTTTTCTAGTAATGAATAACCAGTTAATGAAGTCTTTTCAGTTCATGTTCTTTTCTCCTCTCGCTAATTTATACATGAACTATAGGAGGCTGGTCTTGTCACAGTTCTGAAATCCTTCCCTGCAGTCTCAACCTCTCTTCGTTCATAATCCATTATTTACCTTTAGTGGACAAACCGTTCGGCCCGAATTTTTCTAATGAAGCCCATAAATAATGCTGCACCATCATACTCTCAATAAAGTACCTTACTGTACAAGCAGTCTCATTGATGGCAGAGAGCGTATTGTGGTTTCTGTGCACAACCACATATGGGCACACAAGCATACAAGCATTATGAATCACAAGTGGCCTGTAAAGCACCAGAAGTTAGTGTGCTGGGCGGCCTACCCTCTTTCCATCATCAATGTCTGGCCAAAGGTCAAAAAATGGGTTTTTTTAATCCCCTTTTTCCTGTTTTTAGTTTGGGGTTTTTTTTCTTTTCTTTTTTTTCTTTTTCAACTAGCAGCATGGTAACTTAGAAAAGGTTGGCTTTAAACAAACAAATCTAAATGCTAGCCACTTTTTAACACCCCCTAGCCTTAAACAATAATGAGAAAAAAAGGTGGTCCACAATGTGTAGATACATAGATAAATATGCACTGAGATACTGATGTACACCGTAAATTCTGTGTACAGCTTGCTGTCTGCTGCTGACTGAAACACCTCAGGGTATGATGCACTTCAGTCAGCAGCAGAGAGGAGCTTGAAAGCTGGGTAGAGTGCAAACTGCAACTACTCCTTAAGCAACAAAGCGCATTCTTACCCATCTCATCAGCCAGCTCGGCTGAAGGGCTTATCAGCAGCTATAGCCCTGCTTATGTTTGCACCTTCCAGATCTTTTTAGGGGATGTTCTAAGATCATTTTTTAAACTTCCAGACATCAGTTCTGCTCCTTTCGTAGAATCTGTGATATAGTCCTTGTCCATATCTTTAAAAGTCCATTTTGAAAGAGGAAATTTAGCAATGAAAATTTCATAGAATAATAGAATGGTTAGGGTT
>NW_009951410.1:0-3850 GCF_000696875.1 Nestor notabilis | reverse complement strand
GGTTGGCAGAGCGCTCGGTGTGCCCAGCCGCCGAGGGACGTGCGGGGCCCGTACGAGCTGTGAAGCGTGAGGCACAGCTGCCCGGTGCTCCGCAGAGAGCCTGTTTCCCGTAAGGCCGGTGGGCGAGGCTGAAGTCGGTGGTGGGCAGCACTACGGGCCTATGGGGTCTGATTGAGGACCTGCCTTTTCAGCAGGCACCAAGCCCTTCTCGCCTTGAATAACTCCAGATTCTTCCGAGCTGCCGCCGGGAGCTGTGTATGGATGTCAGTCCTTCATCCCGGGGCGGGATCAGAACGGTTCGGTCAGATTCAAGACTTGTGGGAGCTGGGTTGCATCCTTGGTGCTGGTGGATATTTTAGCAGTGTAACAATAATGAAACACGATGTTTTGCTGATGTTGCAACAGAATAGAGAGAGCAGACAGCAACCTAGTAACAGGTTGTTTGATTTCTAAGCCTTGAAGATGATGATGAGAATCCACATGCACGGGAAGATCTGATATTGTACAAACTTCACTGGTACAGCCCTGCCATGAAATTTACTGCTGCCTCACCTGCGAGGCACCGTGGTGCTGCCAGGGTTCAGAATCTGTTTCTGAGGATCACCTGAAATCGCGATTAGCAGCCTCTCAAATGTAGTGTACCTGTATGATGGGATGTTGCTGCTCTGATTTCTTACCTTTGGGCAAGGCAGGGCTCGCTCTTCTGACGAAGCCTGAAGCTGTACAATAGAGATCTTAACTTGGCAGATACCTCTGGAGTAACCTCTACTGCATGCCTGGCATTTGTCTTTCTACTATGTTGGCCCTTTTCTCAGGAGGGCATTTCGCCTTGAGAACAATTCAGCTTGCCTGCAGTTCACTCAGGTGCTTTTCTAAGGAGTTCCTGGGGAAGAGCCAGGGCAGGAGCAGGATGTATGAAATGCTTCAAGGCAACGCAGCTGCTTATTGCTCTCTGATATGGGGTTTCCTCAGGTGGGAGAGGAATTTGCCTACACACATCTATTTAACGCAAGCACGGTGTGTGGTGCTTGTGGGAGGTTTTCTGTCTACTGGTGTGGTGGATTGACCGTACTGCATGTGAGTGGTGAATCTCTTACAGGAAATACTGCACCTGTGTGCCATGAAAAGAGGGGTGATGGGTTTTCCTTGTGTGAGCAAATACTGTATGCTCTGGTGGCCTGCTCTGATTCTGGCTTCTAAGTGTTAATCCATAAATTATCTGAAGTGTAGGCATTTGCTTCCCTTCTCTCTTAGAAATTAACATGACTTAAGGACTCGGGATTTATTAGACCAGAAGGAGAGAGGAGGATTCTTTTCTGCATTTTTATCTTGAAACAATCCCAAGACTGAGACATTATCGCTATAGTTTTAGCTGTAAAAGTAAGTTATATGCTTTCAGTTGATCTATGAATGCTTCTCACAATACTTTGGATAAAAACCTACTATGTTGCACAGATCAAGCTTACTGAATAAAACAGTATTAGTTTATTATCCTTTTTTGACAGAATACAAACTAATCATAGCTGTGCCTGTATTCAATCTGTAAAGCTGTCTCTTCTGTCTTGTGTATGTGATTTTTTTTCTTCTTTAAGGCAGCTGAGAATGGAGCAACGGGTGTTGAGCTGGATCTTGAATTTACTGCAGATGGGGTTCCCATCCTGATGCATGATGACACAGTGGAAAGGACAACTGATGGCACGGGAAGATTGTGTGACTTGACTTTTGAGGAAATTAGGAGGCTTAATCCATCTGCGAAGCACAGGCTAGGGTAAATGAACCGTTGCTGTTCTGAAACTACTGTTTCAACAGAGAAAAAAGAAATGTTCTTGGTAAACATAATTATTGATTTGATCTATCACTGGTGAAAACTTTTATAAATTTAAAACTTAGTCCCACATGCTACTTCTCATGTGAATTTAGGAGTGTATGAGACTAATATCTCCTTACATGTCCTTGCAATAAGAACAGTGGAGCAGAGTGAAGATAACTGACTTTCAAGGATAAAATCTACAGGCATCTAATGTGAAACAGGTTAATCTATACATAAGCTTCCCCTAAATTGACTGCAGGACACTAACAATACTGGGAATTTCAAGATACATAAAAATTGGCTTGAGTAATTACTTCTAAAATTAATTTTATTCACATTTATTTCTTGAGTGATTGTGTCTTGGGGATTCTAAACATCAGGATTATACTGTTGAAAAGGAGCCAGACAGACTTCCTGGTTAGCATCAGGTAGGAGCTGTGATTAGGTCCTTTCCAGTGTGTGCAGGAGAATGTGTTTTTATGCATTACTAGAATTTTGATAACAATGCAACCAATACAGTATCGTAAGTGAATCCTTCTTGGAGGAGGAGCTTTGAGTGTGTGCTGCTTGGACACTGCATTAGGGATTTCCAGGCTCTTGTAAATGTACCAGCTGTGAGTCTGTGGTACAAGTAGCATCTTCCCCATCTGTTACCGGGAAGGCGATCTCCTGAATGACACAGCCAGAACTTCCATGCAGGCAGTTACTGCTGACCAGCTGTTGTATGTTGTCACCTTATCAGGAATAATGGACATGTGAAGCTGCTTCTCTACACCCTCAGCTTGTCTGGCTTATTCTGCCAGGATCTGTGGCTCTGGCTCAGGGTTAGGGAGCGCAGGCAGAGCAGGAGTCCCTAGGACACAGCTCTGTGTAGCTGTGCACCCATGTTTGCACACGTGTATCTTGACTGCGTTCCAGTGAGTTCTTTATTTCTACAGGAGCAAATTCCAAGGTGAAAAGGTACCAACTTTGAGAGAAGCCGTTGTGGAGTCTATGCATCACAATCTTATAATCTACTTTGATGTCAAAGGCCATGCAAATCAGGTACCACTTACTGTACTGAGACACCTCTCTTCACCTGTTCTTTGGGTTTCTAACCTGCTTTTCTGTTGATCTCACACTAATGTCCCTTCTCTAATATGAGTGAGACTGGATCTACTATTTGTGTTATCCAAAGGTGGGCTGTCAAAGCAAAGACAGTATGTTCCCTCATCCTATTCCATTGTCCAGGCAATTTGCAACTTAAATTAGCACCAGACTTGTGTGAGTGTTGAGTTCAGCTCACACCACCACCACGAAACAAAGCAAAGTGAATTCCCTGGCTGTGCTGAGGAGAGCTAGGGTCTCATCTTCAGCCTCCAACTAGGGATCCTGCTCTTGTGTATAATTTGTGTTACAGAAGGCAGATAGATACAGATGATCGATCATTAAAATCTATGCAAACTGGAATAATATTTTTTCTTTAGTATAGAAAAATATGGGGGGGAAAAAATTCCCCTTGAGTAAACTCTAGGTAGTACTTTGTTTTATCCACAATATATTTAAGGGTATTGTGAGCACTGAGAATGCTACTCACTACTGCAAACAGAATCATGAAAAGGGCTTATGTTGTAGAAACCAAAATGTCATTTCTGTGTTAATGCTATAAACAATATCCTGTTTTTTTCTCCCCACTTTCCATTTCAATGTTGCTACACAAGTATTTTTCAATGGGATTATTCTAAAAGGACTTTGCAGTGTGAATATGAGTGTATGTACAGATATAACACCTCAGTGTCTCTCTAATTGACAGGCAGTTGATGCCCTGAAACAACTCTACCTGGAGTTTCCGTCTTTGTACAACAGCAGCATCGTCTGTTCTTTCATGCCAGATGTTGTTTATAAGGTGATGTTTACTTTGAACATTTTTTCAGTTCTGCCTGGGAGTTTGTTAGATATACAACTCCAGTTCAAGATTACTTTTGGGTTGTTAAAATTGCCAAGACTTTTGAAAGTGGATGAAGTATACATTTAGTCTGGAAAAGAGGAGGCTCAGGGAGG
>NW_009951409.1:0-3759 GCF_000696875.1 Nestor notabilis | reverse complement strand
CTTTCCAACCCAAACCATTCTATGATCTTAAAACAGAGAATAATATGAGAGCAGACCAGTACAGAAGGTAGCAAATTGCTGCTGAAAATATCTTGCCTTACTTAAAGATATTTCCAAGAAATCTGCAAATGAAGATTGAAGTAGGATAGTGAACGGATGATACATTCAAAACAACCAGAAGACCCCTTCCAAGAACAAGGTTGTTTACAGGGAATAAATAGGGGATCCTAAATTCCCCACGTCTAGCTGTTGTCTGAAATCACTTGTCCAGAGGGGTGATTCATTTGGTTTGGGGTGATTGCTTGGTCATTTATTTAATGGATGCTTGCAGTGGTGAGTGTAACTGGCTAGATAAGGATGGTGTTTGCAGAAGGATGTTGTTTGGGTTGCCAGGAAGCTTTTGGTGAGCATCTATGCCACTTGCAAAATACGACGAAGCAAGGCTTTCTAAGGGCATGCATGGGCAATGAGGAAATTCAGCCCAGGGATGGACAGTTCTGGCATTAGGGCCAGGAGGTGCAAAAGCAGCCAAGGGGCACTGCTAGAAGCACAGAGTCTGCAGAATTTGTCCTTTCCTTAGCTTCTGAGCTCTGGGACTGATGTTGAGTAGGGGCATTGAGAAAGAGTTGGAGGAATTTGGGCAGCCCATGCCAAGACAAAGCACCTCTTGAGAAAGATGAATTCATATTTGTCTGAAACTGATCTTTTTTACTCAATCCTCCTCAGGTGTAGCTGCTGTTGTAAGGCTCTGAGGAGCAAACAATATCCAGAAGAGGGCAGTGCTGTACTCACACATCAGCTGGATCAGGTTGGAAAGCCAGGACCGTTGTGGAAATACTGGGAGTTATGAGAATTTGTTCTTCTCATGTAATCTGTTCACTTAATTATCTACAGATTCTTCTGACATATTTACATTCATTTTATTTTTGTATCTAGTCAATCTCTATCATGGAAGGCACTAGATGTGTCAAGGTAAATTGTGTCAGCAACACTGTTTGCAGCTTTTTTTTTCCTCTTAACTAGAATGAGATCTGGGACATAAAGGGAGGAATCATCATCCTAAGCTGGAGTTTAATAATATTGCTGAAAAGGAAAAACTTTATCACCTGAGGAACACTTCACAATGTTTCCTGAAAGTGAACAATCTCTGTCTCCTTTCCCTTTTCTCCAGAAGTTTTGCTGTGCCCAGATCCCTCAGCCTGAACATCCATCACCTGTAACTCACTTGCACACTACGCCAGGCTTACTTATTCATGTCACCCCAAAGGACCCCAGCAGCTTTGGCTACACTCAAATGCAGCTAAATCAGTTGAGATCAGAGCCTTTCAGTGCTTTGCAGCATGTACCAAGGCCTTAAATCGTGGAAGGAGGTAGGGAGTGAGCTGATAACAAAGCTCCTAAAATACAGAAGAGAGGCTCTGCATTTGAACTAACTATAACCACACAGTGAACTGCAGTGATCCACACTGGACATGACAAACACATAGCTCATCCTGGCCTCCATTTGGGAAGAAAGGGAGAATGACAGATGTACTTTGGCTTCCAGGAGAAGATGTACAAGGATCTGAGAACTGAAGTGTCTGAAGCCACAAGTGTCTAGCACTCCATGCTGGCAAAGAGAGTGTTTTATGTCCAGCAAGCTGAAAGACTGGGACATAAACCTATGTCCATATAAAGGCTTCTGGCAGTACCTGCCATTTACCTCCTCTGTACTTGTTTTCAGAAGCAAGTACTTCTTCCTTGTCTGAGTTTCCCTTGCCAAGTGTGCAATCTTCCAGTTGCTCCTCCACTGAAATGGAGACCTGTATGTTTAAGACCTGCATGTTTAAGACCTGCATGTTTGACTCCTGCCTTCTACCTCACTACTGCTGAGTCTATGTCCAAGAGGTGTCCACCACACAACAGCCTCTCTCCTGCTCCCAAACTGGTCACATCTGACTTTGGGGAAAAACTGGACAACATCTTAAAAGAGAATGTCTACCTCTTTCATCACTGCAAATACTATATTTTAGAAATGAAACACAGCACAGGAGGTGTTGGTCTAAGCAGTCTCCATTTACCAGCCTTTAAAAGTCTACTATTATATGGGCAAAAAAGAATGGTAAAGTTGCCAACTAGATTAATTTTTTTCTTTACCTCACCCAAACCCCTTAGTGCTAGTCATTATTGCTGGACGTTAACACCACCATTCAAAGAAAAATTGTTTGCAAATTTGTCTCGAGGACAACTTATGGATGATCAGTGCATGAGCTTTTTTCAATACACCTTCTCCCTGCAGATATTTTAGAGTCACAACAAGCCTGAAGCCATGCTACTTAAATAATGACCTCAGACTTTGCAAAATAAGCAGGGTGAGGACTGGGACATATTTGACTAGAGAAACCTCTAAAACAAATCCAGAAGCCCTCAGGAGGTGACATAAGAATTACAGGGCTGAACCAGTGTCACTGGATGATGGGTGTTACCTATCTGCTGCTTTTTACAGAACTTCTCCCTTAGGTAATGCACTTACCTACATATGGGGATATTCAATCATGTATTTGTAATTGGGACTTTCCTCTAATGGGAAAGCTTTCAGACTTCTCTTTGGTTATTAGTCAGAAAGATCCCATCAAACCTAGCGAGGGGACCAGATTATTTAAATGTTAATGTGGGGAGAGGTTGAACATAAAAGAACTATTCACATCCAATACATTCTATTTGCTTGACATCTGCTGCAGGGCATGAAGTGAAATTATACCCAAACATATCTAGAGTGCAAATAGCTGGGATATAAAATGGCAAAGTATTTGTTATGCCATGACAGAATCTTTCAAAGGAAAGGACTTACTAGGGGCCTTATCATCATTCTGGTTCATGCTTTCTGAGACAGTCATTTAGGGATTGCTGAATTGTTGCTATTTTGAAAACTTCAGAAGAGGGAAAGCTGAAATCTGAGCAGTCATTGTCTGATTACACCAGTTCCTCCTGAAATGTTACGTGTATATAAAGCTTTTTCCTTATGGGGCTTAAGCTGATGATACCCTTGGTGTTAAACCGCCATATTGTGCAAGGGAAGAAGCAGATGCTTTCTATTGGGTAGTATACCTTTTGTCAGTGAAATTTCTGTAAAGGTGATGGGCTCTTTAATATGTTATATCCAGGAGGCTCTCTCCCTAGGTTGAATATTTGCCCTTGGGATCCAAGTACACACAGGTGCTTCTGCAGTGGGATATAAAAATCCCTTTCCCCCAGCTTACTGCCTCACAGAAGTGGTTATCTTGGAAAGAAACCCATTGCTGCCAGCCTCCTATTTACCACAAGCGAAGGTCAGTCAATACCCTACCAGTTTCCATTCTCCTTCCATAATTGCTTCTCATAGTGAAAGAAACCTTTTTTATTACTATCTACCAGTGTGTGTTTACCGCACAGTTCATGTCATGGATTTATTTTCTCTTCTAGCTTGCTGGCATGTCCACTTCTTAGTTCAACATCTGTTTCTTTCTACAAGGAAAGTTTTCCTTCTTAGGAAAGGTTTTCTAAATGTGTGTGCGTGTCTAGAAGGGATGCAGACTTCAGTTTGACAGTCACTCCTTCCTACTAGCCCCACAAATTCAGCTGCTTACTTCTCAAAAGTATGCTGCAGCTAGGTTAATATGAAAGAAACAAAGCAAATTAGCTTGGTTTGTATTGCAAGTTTTGGAGATAATTTATTGAATGGCAACATATGCCATACAGAGGGACCTCAAAAAGATTGAGAGGTGGGCCAGTGCCAACCTT
>NW_009951408.1:0-3875 GCF_000696875.1 Nestor notabilis | reverse complement strand
CTGCTGTAGCTGAACCCAGGACACACATTTATGCCCATTCTTGTACTTCAAAGTGTTCGTAATTTTGTCTTTTTAAACTCAAGAAAACTGTGGAGAAGGTAATAGGAAAATGTATTACTGTAGTTCCTCATTGTATAAGAATCAAGGACATAAAAAGAAAGATCAGGTAATTGCGCCAAAATGATTGTCTCATCAATGTCTCAAATATGAAACTTTCAGTTAAAGTGATGAAAATAACACAGCACATAAGAAGGTAATGGCACATAGTGTGGAAAAAAGGTACTCTTTCACAACCATAACTATAGCAGCGTCTTGCAGCAAAATTGCTATTTTATAGGTATGATAATTTTCAATAAAAACAGCAACAACAAAAAATCAAACTAGTTCTAAATGTCATTCAGCATATAACTATACTGCAAACCATAGTGTAAAAAGTCAAGAATGTGCTTCTGTCTGTCACTAACTTGAACCTAAGTGCCAGGTGGGGAATCAACTTCAGATAAAGACACTGTCATCAAGGTATCTTTATGTGGGTACCTATATATGAGCTAAATCTTTAAGTGCCCCACTGACAGACATCTAGTCAAAGGAATCAGAGTGACTCAACTAACGCTTCAATAGACACCAGCATTCAATCAACTCATTTGCTGCCTTAATTGTATTGACAAAGAACTACTTTAGTTGCCTAAACATAACTGTCTTGTTCTGGTTTGGGTGCAGTATAATACCCGCTGGCTTCTGCTTGCCCCTCTGAAGTATACAGGTCTTTGTTCATCCCATGCAAAAGGTTTAGATACTTCAGGATGTTTCAAATGGCACAAAGTCCCCATATTTAAAGAACTGCATTTGTTTCTTATATCTTCATTAATTGAAATAGGAATCATATTTTATTCAGTGTAATGTTTGTGCTTCATTTTGTTCAGACGGATCTTTCTCCACTAATTATATAAGGGACTTTGGCAGTTGGTTAGGTTTTTCCTTCAGGCTCCAAACACTTAGGCATGATAAAGTCACAGAAATATGTTCACCAGATTTTATACTTACAATGATTTATTTTAATGCAATGAGCATTAATGAGTAATTCACTTTATCCTACTTCTTGCTAATGCAAGTACATGAACAAAGATATAAGAGCAATGGAGACATTCCTTGAAGAAAGTACAATATGAAATCCATATTTCATCTTGGAAGAACCAAAAATTATGAATCATGCAGCAGAACTACATTATGACTCCTCTGAAGGGTATGGACATTACATTCATTGTACACATTCACTTCCTTTCCTTTGTTTTATTCATTACACCTTTTAGTCAGAAATAATTACAAATCATATCAAATCAGTGCTGACATCTGACTACTCAGGGGTCTGCATCAGTAATACAGGACAAATTCTCATCTGGGAATACTCTGCGAGTATCTAGCAGAAATGATATACTGAACTTGATTTTAGATTGCAGTATTAGTAACAGGTGTATTCAGTTCAGCACCGTGACTCCCCCTAACCTGAGGATGCAGCTAAGGTCTCTCTAGGACTCTGGCTCACTTTCATAGTACAGTTCCTGCTTGCGCTACAAGTTGCAGAGATTCAGAAAAAAGCTGGAGGAACGATGGTACTGTAACTTCTTTCCTTGCAGTAGTTGTGACCTCACAGACTGATCACACTGATAATTAAGATACTTGAGTTGCCTTGAATTACCCATGTGAGCTACCCTTCCCTACCCTGAGACCTGCACAGAGGCCAGCCACCTTGTGTTTCTTAAGTTTTTAAGCAGGAATTTGCTAGGAGTCAGTCTACTAGTCTCCATCTTTTCTGAGCTGTTCACAGGGGACATGCTGGAAGGACGTGTGTTGAAGAAAGGCTAAAAGTCAGGAAAAAAAGGATAGCTGTTAGCTGACAGTTGCACAGCTTAATATATTTTGAGCATCCTAAATGTACTTGAAAGGTAAAGAGAAACATAGTAATTCCTACATGCTTTGTCTGTTAGAGTTTGAATGATTACCTATAAAAGCACTTTTACTGTTGAGCTGCTAGGTACTGATATCTATTACATTTCTGTAGATACTCAGACATCAGTGTGGCTTTAAATACCTCAAGGGTTTATTTTCAAATTCTCTGTGCTTTCTAATGAATAGAAATATTGTGGTATAATCACATCTCTGTTATCAGTTATAATACTAACCTTGACCAAGGAAACACCTTTAAAAAAATGTTCTCATATTTCTGATACCATTCTGTCATATTCTAATTAGGCAAACAAATGAAATTTCAATTATGAAATAACTGACAATGCTGTAACAAACATGATATACCATGGAGATGACTCTTCTCCTCTGAAAATAGTCCACAACTAATTCCCTCCCTTTTTCAGGAACCTGTCAGACTCTGATGAGAAATATTGATACGATTCTCTTCTTTATTACATTTCCATTTCATCACCAATCTATCTTCCCTCCTTTCATAATTGTCTTAACAACACTGTTACAACAGCTGTGATTGCATCTATGGCAAAGTGACATTAGGAAAATGATTTGTGTGTTTCTAGAACATTTTAAGGAAATTAACGTGTTAGAAAGAAGAAAAATTAGCTACAAAAAGCTGGTGTTAAGGCCCTGAGAGTTCTGGTAGGATTTAGTTACTCTGACCAGTTGTATACTAAGTAAATGATTCTGAGTGGTGTTTTTCGATATTTAGGCATTTCAGGATTACGGGAGTAACGCATATACATGTTTTTCTGGTTTTGGTTTTTTTTAGACCAAAGAATAGTCTTTTCCCTTGAAATATTTTTTCTGGTCTGGCACTACAGATGTTCTCTCTAATACTGATTTTTGTATTCCTTTTAACAAGGAAAATTGTTTTGTCCTATTTCACATTGACTGTCATCTGTCATTTCTCCATTATACAGTGCTAGTTACACAATAGCATTTTTTCATGCCAGTATATTTTTCAGATGCAAATAGGTAGATTACAAATGAGAGGCAGACAAGATGCTTTTTGTGAAATACACAAACTTCTCATTGCCTTCTCTTTTCATCAAAGCTATTAGTCTCCCAACTATCCCAAGAGTGACAATTTCTGGGGATCATACTAATTTTCTATTCTTTTGCATTTCTATTTTTCATTTTTATTTCATTTCAACTCATTTGACATTTGTACAGGCTTGGTTGTTGGTGGGGTTTTTTTTATGATCTATGCATATGCTACACTCTTTGTTTTTCCATTTGAAGATTTCTCAATCCCTTGTAACTCTTCTAGAAGCAAAAGAGTCAAAGATATTGCTTAGCTTAGTATGCCTATGTATTTGCCAGAAATTCCACACCAGAGTTTCACAGACTTCTCTCTGTACAGGAATTGTGAATATCCCACTTCAAAAGCACATGCAATACGTCTTTTTTCATCTAAAAATGTATAACATCTCTGGGGCAACTCTACCAAACTGTAGAGACAGATAGAAAATAAAATAAGGGTAGTATACCATGTTTTCGGTTTCTTTTACTTCACTGTAGCAGATAAAAATAAGGAGGAGCTAAGATTTATGGCCTCACAGTAATAATACTGCTTCCCTATGCTGTGTAATAAATGTATTCAAAGCCTAGTTGGTGGTAGGAATGACAGACATTTGATTGAAAGTGAAAAGTGATTGCATTATTCACTCATGTCCATTTGTCTCACTTCATATGCATTTGGGTTTTCTTATCCTGTATTGATTATCATATTATCCTCGTATATGTTAAGCCTGGAGACTACACATGTACTCCTTGCTCTTCAGTCAGAATTCTAGAGCAGAATTAGATGCCCTACTTGACCAGCTTTTCTGCAGAAGACATGTTAAAATATGTATGTTGCTATTGCCGAGGTGAGTCTCTCCAGAGAGGAC
>NW_009951407.1:0-3720 GCF_000696875.1 Nestor notabilis | reverse complement strand
GACACACACAGCTTCAGCCAAAACAAGAAGCGCTCTGCAGTCTCACAAAGTGCTCCTGAAATCGCTCCCTAATCCCAGCAAGGTGCTCAGAAGACGGACGAGATAGAACCAATTTACACAGTCAAAAAGCCACCTCACTTCATCAGTCAGATTAAAAAAAGAATGATTTTACTCAGTTCCATTTTCCAGGACACCCGAGAAAACAATTCACTCCATCACACCCTTCACCCATTTTGAAGTTGTTGAAATTTCACCACTTTGAACATTTTCTGACACCTTTGCCATGTGCATTGGGGCGCTCTACAAGACATTTTTACTAGCAGCATATTTGCTCAAATAAAACTCCAAACATCAGAAGATGGGAACAAGAATGAAGAATATGAGACCAACCCAGTGGAGATTATGTTTCGTTCTTCCAAAGTTGGATTAAAAAAAATAATCAGACATTTTTCCATTATTAGCTCTTCCTTAAACTTGATGCACACCTCTTACCATAACACTAAATGTCCATCTCATCTGGGCCAAGAAAAGCACCTTCTGTGTTGTACTGCCAAAAGAGCACCCAGTGTCCTCGGTTACATAAATACAAGCAGGTTTTAATATCAGTAGGAAGGACTGTGTTGTTCTTACCTCTGAGAACCAAGATCCTAAGCCTATACTCGAGCACTTCCTCACTTTAAGCTGGTTTTGAAAACTGCGGCCCATGGCAGTAAGCTGAGGTTTGACCAGAACACAACTGTGAATTAACCAGTCATCTGTATGATCAGATGTCACCACAGCTCACTTCCCTTAAAGGCTCACTTCAGATTTCCTGGTGCATGTCACTCCAACACACACTGCTTTTTGCTTACACAAAACCAACTATGGAAGTGAAGGACAGCTACAAAAAGTTCCTCTCTATAGAAAAGCTCCTAGTCATCCGGTCACTCTGTTCATCCATAGTAATTCTTCAATCCCATATCAACACTGCCCAAGAGCCCAGGTGAGAAGAGGCAAAATGCCTCTAGTTAGCATATGAACAGTGTGTTATGCATGCAGATCCCAGCAGGAAATGTTCTGTGACAGCAAGGATTTGAAACAATAAGCTTCCATCCATCTGATAAATATCTACCTGTCTCCTTTAGAGCCGGCTGCATTACCTCATCTAATTAAATGAAAGCTGATCCTCACTGGCATTCACAGTGAGGGACTCACTAAGGCCTTAATCAGCTCAAGCTATTAGCTGTATAATGTGTCTAAGAAAATTAGAGGAAGAAAAGGTCTGTGCTAAAGAAACAACAGTTTTGTCTTTCCCTGTGGAAAATTTAAGTGACGCTTAAACCAGATTTTTTTCCTCCCCATTCTTTCATGAAGTATACAGGAGTATACTCTACAATTCAATCAAAACCTACAAACACTTCTATAACAATAATGGTATGTACCTCTGCTACAGGGAGAGGTTCCCTGCCTGCCTAACATCATGATGATGATTTCCTATCTCTGCCACCTGCTCAGAAGCAGGAGAATGTGCCTGGCACACAGAGCCATCAAGTGGAAGATGCTGCACATTCACACACGCACACGAGGCTGGTACTGTACAATCAGAACTTCCTAGCAGCAGGCTTGGCAATGCAGCAGTTTCTTGCTCTGTATTACTCTTTCAAAGCCCACTCAATTGCACATGGTCTCCTTTTACCTATGCAAAGGCTTACTCTGCTCCAAAACCAAGATTATATCCCTCTTTTTCCACACCCCTAATTGTGCTTCCAGGGATGCAATAAAACAGAATAATGGAAAATGAAAGGTCAGCAAAAAAGACATTTCACTTTCCAATCAAAAGGAACAATGCAGCTCTTATTTTTCTTGAATCCTTCATTGTTTAGAATATTTCTTGTCTGAACACAGTTCCTCTTTTTCCTCAAAACTGTCAAACTTCCTTTCCCTCCCACAGAAGCATTCAACAGAACTTAAACATATAAGGAAGGACTAGGAAACCTCCTGTTTCCTACTAGTATCCACTACATTTGGAGCCCTGCTTATCAGTTTGAAATTCTGTGTGTGATTCCCCACTGCAAAAACCAGATCCTTTAGATCTAGTAGATCTAAAGATCTTTAGATACTTGTAGCTTCACCAAATAGTAAATAACCAGCATAGTGAAAGAAAATTAATTTAATAAAGGAATTACTCAATTTCATACTTGAAAGTATGAACAATAAGAAAAGGACATTTGTTTTCAAGTATCCAACTGCATTGACATAAATACTCTTACATAAATACACTTACCAGTTCTTTATTAATCAGAACATAAAACCTGTTTGAAATAAGCTTCATCAGGAAAAGAATATTCGTAAGACAGAAATTCCTCTGGGGCTATCATGGCCTAAGCTTTTAGCATCTGGACTGTCTGGCTTGTATCTGATTGGGGTCACTAGTGAAAATGAATTTAGGGATTCCAGCCTAGTGTCCCCCACAGGCATGTGGCCAGACCACACACAAACTGGCAGTGTGCTCAGGAATGCAAAGAAATGGGATGCTAAAGGTCATACCAAAGCATCTCCTACACAATCCTATGATCCTAGAATGTTTAACTCCTTGCCTTCAGAAAGGGCACTGAAGCAGGCATTCACCTGGCTGTTTGGAAGAATACCACATATACTTTATACAGTCTAACATGGAGTTAGACAATATCCTTAATACTTCAAATGAGATTCAGCAGCTAGAGGAAGTTATGAAGTTATTTCTTACTTCAATGCTGCAATGGATATTTGACCTATGAATTTGATACACATACTGCAATTCCACAGTAATTTCTAAACTCTTCAGAATCCAGAAGGAAATGGCAAAAATCCCTCAGGATCAGCAAGAGCCATTACAGACCTAAGTGTTACCTGTAAAAAAAGGTCTTGCTCTATATTCACAAAGAAAACAGGTAGATTTTTATTAACTAACTATTAATTCTGTCTCAGCTTCCTTGTGAAGTATATAAGGCATGAAGGCATCCAGGAAGAAATGCCCCAAGCAGCACAGACTGAGCAACTAGTGAGAAGATAAACCCTACAACTACTGCACAAACTGTACCCATAGCTAGAACTACTAGGACAAAAAATCCTCAGCACTGAATGGGTTTTGAATTTTATGATATGTAATTTTAGTCTTGCCTGTTTTGATTTCTGTATTTAATTCTGTAAGCTGCATAATGTGCTTAATTTGCTACCTTACAATGCAAGGTGGGGAAAATGAGAAAATGCATTGCTCTGAGCAGAGCCCCAGTTCCATCAGTTGCTGCAGATGCCTTCTACTTCCACAGGAGTGCAAGTGGACAGGAGGCTGAAGATGAGTCTGCATCGTGTCTTTGGCAGTGATGAAGGCAAACAGCACAGAGGAGCAGAAGCCAAGGGAATCATTCCCTTTTACTTTGTGCAATTTAGACCATACTGTGTCCAGTTTTCTTAGGATCAAGAAAGGTGTTGATAGACTTGAGCAAGTCCAGTGAAGGGCCAGCAGCATGGTCAAAGGGTTGCAGCGCATGGGCTATGGGTATTGAGCTTGTTTAGCCTGCAGAAGACTTAGAAGGGACCTAACACAACAGCCTTACAACAGCCAGGATGAGGTTACTGAGAAGATGGAACCAGGCTCTTTACTGAGGGAGATGGAAAGACAACGGCCGTAACTTGAAACAGGGAAGGTTCTAACTTTTTTTAATTATTACATATTTATATGTAAAAAATGTTATATAAATT
>NW_009951406.1:0-3808 GCF_000696875.1 Nestor notabilis | reverse complement strand
AGGGCTGTGCAAGAGGAGTTAGCTGAAGAAGGTGCAAGCAATTGCTCTAACACTGTCTATTTTGGGCTTTATGGGTGAAAGAAACAGATGAAGATAATTTCCTCTCATTGCCTGTTTCTCATTAGTAAATTGTGAAGAATTCTTAGGTATAGAACATCCAAGTGGGATCATCATCTGTATGCAAGGGTAAATTCTTTCTTTGCAGTTTGGTCAATGTGGGAGTCGAGTCACATAAAAGATGTAATAAGCTGCTTCTGATCACAATTTGAGGTTTTGTTCTGATGGCAAGTTAAAATTTAAGTCCAGTAGAATTAAGTGTGAAATCTTGAAGATTCCCAGCTAACCATATATTGTGATTCCACTTGACAGCTAAAAGGACTTAGAAAATTGCTTTTATTGGCCCTTATTTTCCATTTTACATACACTTCTGGAATTGTGCAAAATGACAGCTAACTGCCATGAATGTGTCCTTCATCTATATTCATTGCTCACTTCCTCCTCTTAATGAAAGAATGGTGATGCATCAATTTTTATACTCTTTTAAGGGGGGTGGGAGTGTGTGTGGGGGGGGAAGTAGCACTTTTACTACTTACATACCTAGCAGATGAGATGAAATGACAAAGAAATGGCTGACAGTTTAGGCTCTGTTTTTTTAGTGAAAAATCTTGCACAGTTGAAGAATTAAAATATTATTTTTTTAAATCATGGTTGCCCTAAAATCAGCCTGTATATTTTTCTTTATAAGTGTAGTTATAGAGAATCATCTCAGAAGCTTCCAATTCTGCTACAAAGACAGATGTTTGAACGATCCCCTCCTGCTCAGTATCAGCTGTTCAGCAGAGCTTGCCTCTGAAATAAAGGACCAGTTACCTCCTAATTCTGGCTGCCTTTTCAGGAATGATACAGGGAATTTTTTAATAACAAAGGTCCCTTCTTTGTTCTAGAGCTCAGCTAGGAAGCCTCTGGCAAGCACAGATTCAGCTCACCATCAATAGAACTTGCTGTGGTTCCTTGCTCTAAAACTTCACATACAGGTCACTTATAAAACTAGTATATTTTTAACAACGTGAGGTGCAGATCTTCACCCTGAATTCCACGTGAATTCTGCATCTATCCCGTTCCGGCATGAAAGATTCCTTTATTGGCAGCAGCAGATCAGGCCTTGAGAAAGAATGTAGGTAGCCTAACAGTCTGTTCCGCTGCAAGGACGACAATGAGATAGTAAACCTGATTCAGTGTTCAAAGACAGACAGACTTGAAGGCTACACTGTCACGTCATTTTATTCATAAATCAGTGTCCTTGGGTGTGGATACAAAGAAGATCTAAAGAAATTCAACTGATAACCCCCAAACTAGGTGAGGATATAGTGCCAGGTATGCTCTTCATGATTGCCATGTGGTTTTCTCTAAATAGGCTTCACAAAGAGTCCCCTAAACATGGAAGCAAGCCACATTGCTGTTTTCCTTTCCTTTGGTCCCTGGGTTACTATTGTAGGAAAGGTTCTTTTCCTTCATAATCTAAAAGCTTTCTGAGAGGTGGACTGGAAAGTGGAAAATATAAAAGAAAATTGACTTTGAGTATTAGGGCCTTGACCAGGGAAGGGAGCAAGAGAACATTCACTATAGATGAACTCCCATTTAACAAAATCATAAAAGTCCCAGAAAAGATTAAGCATAGAAAATAATGGCAGTCCAAATATATGGTAACAAAACACAGTAAATCATTCTTGGACGGAACCCGTTTCATTTTCATGAATTAAGATGACCTCTGCATACTTCACCAAAGTTCTTATTTTACCACTCCTGAGCTCATAAAAGAGGGTATATTTCATCCCAGGGGTAATGTTAAGATACTGTGAGTTAAGCTCAGAAATATGTGCTGAACATCCCCCCATTACCAGACTGGGTGGAGCCTTGTGCATAGGACTAAAACTTGAGTAACCCTTTCAAAGCCTTCCTGCTCACATGGCACTCCATGCAGATATGCTCTACTCCGAGGAACTTGTCTTTGTGAAGAGGTGACAGGCTGTGTGGTGTCTGGGCTTGTCTGGCTTGCTCTGGGAGAGATCTGCATTCACACTTAGTATTGCTTCTTGGGTATTCAACAGCCACCAGTGGACAAGAGGTGTCCTTCCACATGTATGGGTCACGTGGGGAAGAAAGTTAACATAAAAAACGTAAGGTATACTGTGGCCATAAGTAGCACTAGGAGGACTACTGTAATATGGGGTGGCCTCCAGATCTGATAAATTACACCAAAACCTAATTTGGCTTCTCTAACAGCAGGCATCCTAAGAGGCACCTTTGCCCCACCTGTCATTTCTAAACATGCCATATGTCCTTCAGTTCCTTGAGGTGCAGGGCAAATTCCCAGACAGCTCCTCTGTCTGGAAATGTTAGGGATGGACATATTCAAAAGGCAAGGAAAAAATGTCATCCCCCTCTGCTCTCCCCATCACCATTAGAGCTCTGCTTGAACTCTATTGTGACTCTCCTCGAAATCTATTGTGGCTCTCCTCAACCTTCTTTTCAAGACAGAATATATCTAGGTGCTTCATCATTCCCAGTTAGGTCTTATTTTCTCTTATTCTTGAAGATGTCTCTTTATTTTGCTCAAACATACATCCAACAAAGACTTTGTTTAAACCTAAGTCTAAATTTCTGCTATTCTGGAACAAGTGAAGTCATGACTAAGGTAGGAGCAGATGCTCTCCATTTCAGTCAGTTGCGCAGCTCTGCCAACCTCATCTGCCTAAAGCAAAACAGAGGTCCAGGAGTTGCACACTCTGCCCATTGCGGAGACAGTGGCATCCTGGTGTTCGCTTCTCTGTTTCATAAAATGGGATGACATTGGCAACCTGGCTGCCTTTGGAGATTCGATTGCATGGCTGAGGTGGATAGTAAGAGATGATTTATAAACAGATGATTTATGTTAGATTTGAGCTGGTTAAGAAATGGGAGGACAGGTGTAAAAAGTCTTCAGCAGGCAATGGTATCTCTTCACGATGAGATTGATTTCGGCAGCACATGGCACAAAGCTTTGGGCAGCTCATGGCACAAAGCTTAGACTGAAGGAAGCTGACAGCTCTGTGGAAAAGCTGTGCATAAGCATCTCTGCAGGCATCAAGCTCGCCTGTAAACCTGCCAGGATGATTCCAGAGAATGTTATTTTTCAGATTGCTTAATGAAGAAGAAGCATGCAGCGATACCTATAAACAGTTTTAAGTACTCACTGCACCTCAGTAAATTAAGAACTAAGGTGAATTCTAGAGCCTTAATACAAATTTGCATCTATAAACATTATTGTGCACTACTTTCAAGCAGGGCACATGAGCTCATTTGGCTGGTTTTGCCTTTACTGCCCTTTCGCAACATGAGGCTAATGGTCCCTTCACTTCCAGGGGAGGTTGTGTGCAGGTAGACGAAGCCATCTTTGCATGCCTTCGCTCATGTACTGTGGTGAGAAGGCAATATGTCCTGTGGAAGGAAGATCTTGGGCAGAGGATGAGTCTCCCGGGCCAGGGTCAGGCATGTGAAGGTCAGCGCAGGGAGATGCTGTCAGTGGGAGAGGGCCAGCTGGTTGTCACCATTGAACCACATGTGGAGGCAGCTGGGGTGCAGAGGGGTGCCCCGGTCCTCCTCCAGCATCGGAGAGGATCTCCTCGCCCCAGAGGGAAGCGAGGGTGTGCACGGGAGGGCTGAGGGGCGGAGCGGAGGGGTGCCCCCACCAGAGCCACCGCGCAGCTCACCTGGCCAGGTGCTGCGGCCGGGTCGGTCGGGGTAAGCTGGGTCTGGGGCCGCAGGAGCG
>NW_009951405.1:0-3866 GCF_000696875.1 Nestor notabilis | reverse complement strand
TGTGGTCTGCAGTTTCCTCTCTCTAGTTTACCTCTGCAGGACTCTCAAGTAAATCAACATAAGGGAAGAACAGACACCTTTTCAGTGCCCACCGCTCTTGAATAGCAACAGTGGGTCCTATGCCTGGGAAGAAGAGCAGCAGCATAGGGGTAATGCTCTGGTAACTCCCCCTTGCTGGGTAATAATAACCTGGGGTGACGTCTCCATTGTGTAACACTAGAGATGTTCTCCTCCTCTGCCAGCACTGGGAAATACTGTGACCAGATGAAATGGGTCTTAGGACACTGCACGTTTCCCACTCTGTATTAAATACATAGGTTTGTGAGAGGAACAGGGTGGCCAGATCTGACCAGGAGCAGGATCTGAACATCAGTACAGAAACAAAGTAGTATTGTTTGCACTGCAGAATGCTAAATGAGCCAAAGTTTGTGGGTATATGAGCAAAGGAAGCCAATGACAGGTATTGTACTGAATGGGGAAAGTCATACTGGGTCAGGCTGCAGGTCCAGCCAGCACAGAGTCCCATCTTTGGCAGTGTCTCAGAGTGGCATGTTCAGAAATTACCTTGGAAATAATTCTTCCTGCTTTCAGCCATCCGCAGTGTAACAATGTGGAGGACACGTCCTTAGTGAGCCCACAATTGTTTGGGTTTTTTAAATCTGTCCCTATTTCAGCTCTATAACACACTCTTCCCCATTAGCACATGCATTACTAAAAGCAAAGACTAGACATTTGGCTTTATAGAACATTTTATTTGGAGAGACTTCTCACGTCATTGAATATTGATTCTTTATTAAGGCAATTCTGGAGGGGCTGGAGGGGAGGGAAGGAGAGAGGGAGGGAACTGAGACTGCATCAGTGGGATTGCATTAAGGCAAAATTCCCTCCTGCATTTCACAACAGTAAAATCCACATAAAGGCGAGAACAGTAAACAAATCATGCCAAGGAAGAAATTCAGTGCAAATATATCCCACTGACTATCCATAGACAGGGCTAGGTCCTCAACTGAGGCAAATTGACAGTGCCTTGTTAGCTGCAAAGCAATGCTGATTTAGCTCTCTTGAGGATCCCAGCCTAGGTTCAGGGAAGCATTTTAATATATGTTTCATATGCAAGCACAGTTTTAAGTGGCTCACCTGAATCCAGGCCACAGCCCTTGGAGTGCAAGTCTGTGAAGTTATCAGAGTTTAATTTGTATTTGCTACACAAGTATGTCACTCTGTGTTCCTTTGGTTCGCTTCTTATCGTATTGCTACCAACTGAGTGTATCCCCTTAGTTTCTTTAACATGGCTTTCATTTCTATCATGCTTTGCAATCTGCTTATGTTTTAAGTGTATTATGATACACAAATGAATTATCCGTTGGAGAGCATTCCCTGCAAAGGTTCCAGAGTTTGGATGTTCCTGGAGGACCAGGTTACAATATATTTTTTCAGTGAGTAGTAATGTACTCTGTGAGTAATGCCTCTGACAGCAGAGGTGTGACTTGCAGGGAAAAATACTGTTCTGTTCACATACCAGCAACACATTGCAAACCCCAGACACTTCTCTCTTTCCACAAGAATTTCCTAAGAGGATCCTACCATTCAAAAAATACAGTCACTAGTACTTGCATTGGCTTAGGGATACCCTTTTGTTATCCCAGGTGCAAACCGAAGGGAAGTATGGCAGAAATGCTACCAAAAGCATGAAGACATTTTCAGGCAGAAGCAGTATATAACATTTCATAATCCTAAAAGCTGTCTTTATCTCCCAAGATGAAGATCTCCAGGTGAACTCTGACAGAATACCCTGGTATCCATTAGTAAAAGTATGAAAACTTATTCAGGAATATGAAATAGTTATATCTAGCAAAATGGAAAATAAGGCCAAAAAAGAAAAAAAGTCAAGCACATATTACTGTTCAAAGGAAAACATTTCCTGGATACATGTGGATACACAACTTTAGTATGATCTGGAACCGTGTTAACATTCATGCCTTTAAAGCATGAGCACCCTGCATATTCCTTGATATGGAGAAAAGCATCCAGTTTGAGGGAATCAAAAGGGTGAATACCAGGCATCAGTACAAGTATTTTGTGCTTTAAACTTTCTTCATGCCTTTTCCCATAAGACAAGCAAACACTGTCATGACCATTTTGGGTTTCACTTCAACCAGGTCTTCTGGAAGGGCATAGACTCTTGCTCCAATTTTTCTTGCCATAGAGATAGCATACCTGTATTGCAGAGGTCAAACAAACAAGCAAACAAACAAATCAGTGCAGTAGCATTAATTTTCCCTCTGTTAAGAAGTTTTTTACATGATTAATACCAGAGTGAGTTGGGAACTTACTTATTGATTCATCAATATCCTATAGGGAATGTATGAGCTTCACAGAGAACTGCATTTCTAGTAAAAGGTAGAATGTATTCCCAGATGGTTAGAACACTGATTATCTGCAGCATGGGAAACTGCAGGTCAGATTCTTGTATGAAATATTTAGTTTCCCATCCCTTGAAAGATTATCCTCACAACTAGCCATTCTGGCCTTGTTCCCGCTCAATCTCTGTGACTCAGTCTTTGCACATAAATAAGGACGGAAAGCAGAAGACTGATGCTGGTGGAGATAGGTGCTGTCGGAAATCAGCATTCAGGGACTTCTCTTCTGCCTGATTCACACCCAGAATTTGCAAGATGACCTTCCCATCTCCCTGTTCAAAATGCACTGTTGCGTTGCTACTGGCTGTTCTATTTTTTAATGAAAAAAAGCTAGAAAATCAAGGTTCTTCCCACTGCAGAGTACATACATTTGTGAAATTCTCACCAAAATGCAGAGAAAAGGGGGTTGGGGCAACAGGGGGAAGGGGAAGAGGAAAACATCAGCAGAGGGATGAAGAAATTAAGTATGGATAGAAGCACATGTGGGATTGCAAGGAAAGAAAGAGAACAGATGGTAGGAAATGGAAAGGAAAAAGAACAGTGGTCTTCATAAAAATGATGACAACTCTGACTGTGGTTGCCACATAGTAAAGGAGAAGCTAAACTGATGACCAGCCTGGGAGGTGATCTGTATAACTCGGAAAGGAAAGGGAGAAGTCCCCAGGATTGGCTCTCTGCTGGGTTTGCACTCAGGAGAAAAAAATCAATATCCATATCCAAAAACCCAGTTTTTCAGACATGAATCCTGTCCTCCCCCTTCTCTCTTAAATATGCCCTTGTTCCATCTGTATGTGACTAAAGAGGTATCCTGACCTCTAATCACTGGTTTCCATGGCTCACTATTGTTGGCGTTGTTCCCTGATCTCTGAAAGAGTTTTAAATTTAATAAGAGAAAATAGGAGTTTGTGAAGCCAAGTGACTTTGATCCCTTCAAGGGAATTATAAAGCAGAAATTATATATAACATTACACACTTCATTTCCATTGATAGTCTTTTTTACTGCCTAACTCCTAGCCTTCATGCTTCTAACTCTGGAGGTATTAGCTGAGGTTGTGCCAAATGAGAATGATAGCAGAGCAGTTTTCAAAGACAGAGCAGGTAACTCATGTAAGTGTCACTTGGCAGAAACGTACTTAGCATTATTTAGTTTCTCCTCATCTTTCAGGTCCTCTGTTTTCAAGAGGTCATATTTGATTGATCCTGGTTGAATGGCATCAATGAGATCCAGGACTGGCATGCTGGTGCTGATTTTGCTATCCTGCATAGATGAAAAATACAATTAGATGCAACAGGATGACAGATCTCCCACAAAGCCTGAGTCTACGCTCAAGAACAATGGACAGCTCAGTCAGATACCATTTAGATCATTCACAAAGGGCTGTTTAGCATCATTTTTCATCTAAGCCAGACTAAGAACCCTTTAAAGGATTTAATTTCCCCCCCCCC